>NW_027291087.1:0-627 GCF_016086655.4 Lepeophtheirus salmonis | reverse complement strand
TTTAAATAAATATAGATACAGGTTTTTTTTTTTTTTTTAAGTCTGGATAAATCTTTCGATGCTCTTCAACAACTTGTAATAAGAATTGAAGCTGCGCTTCGTCAGTTGTTCCCAAGTCATTGTATTCTTTAATAAGTGCAGCTCCTCGTTCTGCTTCGTCATTGACAACTTGAAGAGAATCAATTAATTCAAGAATTTATTTTATTCGTCGTTACTTACCCACAATTTTGGATCAACATATCAAAACTCTTCAGGTAGTTTCAGCATTTTAATGATTCTTTTTTTTTTTTGTCTTTTTTGAAACAAAGTGTTCTAAACTCACTCAACGATCAAATATAGCCAAACCAACAAGCTCTTCAAATAAATACCATAAATGGTTTGAAAATTTTTGAGTTGCCTTTTTTGAAATTAGAATATTGCTTTCGAAAAAATTATTTAGTAGTTTTATCGAATTTAAATCATTCAATGAAGCATCTGATGCTGTAAGAGCTGAAATCCCTGCTTTCAAATATATTCGCACAATGAAGATACAAATATTCTGCAATTAATGCTCCTTTTCGAAGTTCATTTAAATGTTGACTTAAGTGACCAAATTTTTAAACAATACTTTAAACAACCAACGAGCGT
>NW_027291086.1:0-1632 GCF_016086655.4 Lepeophtheirus salmonis | reverse complement strand
TAGACCGGACGATTTCAATAGTAAGAGATCTATAAAAGATCTGCCGTTCCATATTTTTGGGGTTTTAAAAAAAGAAAAAAAAGAATCTATCCCTTCAATCTTTTCAAACTTATCCCCAAAACTATCAATTAAGTATTCCTAAACCAAGATCTACCTATTCCTCAGCAGAATCATGGCATTATGGGAAATCAAATTTGGTGCATGACAAGATTGTGAAATTTGAAGACTTCAATTAACTTAAAGATTATGATGACTTCCTGGAAAAATTTTATTTTCTATAATTCCATCTGGATTCCTTCATCATAAGAATAAGACAAATTTGTTCATCTGTTATAATAAACTCAAGAGAATTATTGAAAAATTAAGCTTGGTTATAGAGCGGAACTAAAATTACGAACGTGTTTTATACACAAATCACTGACTGGAATCATTATGAAATAAAGCAAAGCTCAAAAGATGACTGGAACAACATTGGTTCACAACGTTAAAGGACTGATTAATCTTTGTCATTTTTTATTTGATGTTAGTGATCTAGATTAAATATTACTCAGTAAGATAAACTCTGATCCGGAGGAAAGAAGGATTGGATTGTACAGACAGCTAAATGGTGGCAACTTCTATCTTTGCATTCGTCAATTCTTCGAGTCGAAATAAAAATATAGATAAAATATATCATAAGATTTATCAATATGGAAGATAAAGAAATAAAGTTAATGCAACACAAAGTGAAGGATATAAATAATGCTCATCAAAAGATTGAAAAAGAAACGTCACTCCAATGGGGGTGTCTCTCTGCGTTGGAAAATAATCATGATTTAATAACCATACAATAATTACTCTAATTTTGGTGTTCACTGTCGTTTCCTTAATAATTATACTGAATATGGATTTGTTCTTCTTAAGCTGAGAATAATTCCCAATAATTACACATAGGAACTTAAAAAAATCTTTAAAACTCTATATTTACATCTAGTTGTGCTTAATACACTGATTTCCTATCTATTTTTAATTTTTGTATCAAATCTTTTTCCAAATATTTCAATAAGATTTCTTTGATTATTTCATTAAGATTTTTTGAATATTTAAATCCTTTATATTTTGTTGCATAGCTTATCCCAGTTTTAGAGCTCTCATTCAGAAACTGGGTAATACATTGAAAGAAGGGGACACCGACGATCATAAAGAAAGAAATTTATTTAGGGGTCTAGGATATTTACTTGGCAATTTGGCTTAGTTAGGCATCACCCTAAGGAAAAAATCGAACATTATCTTATTGAGCCCATTTATAACTCAAAAATCACAAAAAATACAAAATCACCCATCTTCTCTCAAAGACACATGTCCATTTATATTCATTAGAAATAAGAAAATAGAATAACTCTCCAAAAAATTATCACCGGTAAACTTTGTTTTTTTCTGTGTCCATTTATACTTAGATGTTAATTCCAAAATCCCAAATCATAATAAATATGATGCATACTTAAAAATAATAATAATAAATAAACTAATTAACAATGAAAGCACCCAAAAAAATAAAGAAATCTATATTAATAAATTATTTATGTATTGTAATAATTATTAATTCAGTAATAATCTTTGTTTACTTTTATTACTTTAATTTTGAAGACTTTT
>NW_027291085.1:0-768 GCF_016086655.4 Lepeophtheirus salmonis | reverse complement strand
TGTTATGTATTTAATATGTCCTTTCTGGTTTTTATCTTCTTGTATATTCGTCTATGTATTATAAGTACTGAGTTTTACGTATTATAAATAGTGTCGTCTTTTGTAAATATATTAGAGTATAGTTAGAATACATATGATTCTATAATCAGTTTGTAACATTATTCTCCACGCCATTTCTTCCTCTCATCTCTCCCGGTCATCCTGGATCTCTCCACTATAAATAAGTTTGACTCTCTCCCTCGTCAAGACGCAACATTGGCGACGAGGATGGGATCAGGATCACGTGACCTCCCTGCTGTGGGATCGTCGGCGAAGCTAGCCCTGTTGGAGTTGGGTAGCCCTTTTTCGTCGATGGGGAGAACGCTCGTTCGTCTGCGGAAGGCGGAGCAATATGGACTGTGCCTATGTTTGGGCCTCGTGGAGGAAGGAAGAGAACCTTGGTCACTTTCAAGAAGTGAAGTGTGTGTCCGGGTCAGGGACCACATAATTAAAAATGGATTTGTTCCTACGCACTTTTGGTTCTCTACTGTTCCTACTCTCCCATTCACATCATTCGTTGATGGATGTGGAACGGTCTCTCTTGTGGATCATCCCGAGTTGGATGAGGGTACATCGAGCAAGATGTCTCCCAGGGACGATCAGGGTGCTCGAGCATGATAGTTTAATAATCTTAATTGTGAATGGCTTAAAATTAGAAGCTGATACATGTTCCTCCAGTCATACCGTCAGTTTGAGCAGGCCGTATACCCCTAATTAAAAGAGAAGAAG
>NW_027291084.1:0-2035 GCF_016086655.4 Lepeophtheirus salmonis | reverse complement strand
CCATGCACAAAAGGAAATGTCTATTGGGGACGGGACATTCAAAAACAGCCTCTGAGGCCAACATTACCCTGGTACAAGTACTGTTGTTGTATCGGTACGGGAAGAAACAATAAAGACTGCAGTCAGCTCGCACGAGTCCTGTATTCAATGTGTAGTCCTAGTACCGATCGTTATCGGTCTTTTAGTACTTCGTAATTACAACTGTTGAAGTTTCATCAATTGATCCCTATCATAAATCATCATTTTTTTCTATATAAATAAACAAAAGTTTATCCCTAAACAAAGTGCGAAGAGATAAAATAGTGGACTTGACTTTAAATAAATTTGTATTACTTTAATGTGAATAACTTAAAATACTGGGTTGAATTTTTTAAAAATAAGGACTGTTCGGTTAATGCACAATAAATAAACAACTTTCAAAAATGATAAATATTTCAGGACGGAAAGCTCTCCTATCCCTCACCAAAATTTGGATGACTCAACCCTCCGTCGATACATATATCAAAAATACAAAAACAGTTAGCGGCGAGTCCAACACTGAGATAAAGTATTTTTCATTTGATGCATATATCAAAAAAGTACCCATATTATACTAAATAGAAACCCCTGGGTTCTACACCTTGGCCTTATCTTCTAAAGCTAGAGATTTCTACCTTTTTCAGAGATGTACCAAAACCAGAAAAAAAAAAATTTCTAGGCTAGAAGTGTCTTCAAAGTACACCCCAAAAAGTATGCTGGTTTATCTGTTTTATTAAACTTCCTATGTATTCAAGTTTGATTAGGCATAAAATATATTACCTCGATTATGGAACAGTCAATTCTTCATATTTAAGTTTACAATTAAAAATGCTCACAGCTCGAGTTTTGATATGAACTTTACAAAAAAATGAAATTGTGTTATTTTATAATAATCATTTGATATTGTTTTTATACATTATTTATTGGCTGTATCTTCAAAGAACACAAAATGGACTCCAAAAAAATAAAAATCTTATGCAGGAAATGCTCGAGCAGCAGAAAACCCCAACAGTGATTACCAAGGACCTGAAGATCAGCTGGGCAGCCGTGTATGGCATTGAAATACAAAGAACAATTGTTCCAAAATTATGGGCAAGGGCGAAAACAAACAGTAAGCAATCTATGATTATGTGTTCAAAGCCCACCTTGATAAAAATATAGTTAGGACAATTTGCAGTATGTATGAGAAGATTAAAGGTAACTTGGGAGAAAAATCACGAGCTAGGAGGAAGAAACATATAATTACTACGGCCACACAGTATAAGGGTTCTCTAGAGTCCAGATACTTCTGAGTGTGTCCAAAAACATGTGGGTACCTTTCCCCCAATCTTAATCTATTGCAAAGGACGAGTTAGTTGGCTGCAACAACCCTCACAGATCTGGCGAGATCCTTGGAAGTCCACCATCAAAGATGCATGTCTAACTTGTGAGAAGATCTGCAATGTTTGTACAGCCTCCATGAAGAGAGTGGAAGTTGTCATTGAGGCTGAACGAGGCCATACAGAATAAAAAATGTCCATTTCAATAATAATTTACAGGAAATAACCTTTCTCTTACAAACTGCAGCAAAAATTAAAACACAATTGGGTTGGAAATGTCCCAGTGGCTCCTTCCAAAACTCACTCCTGTTGCATCTCTCCTTGGTGTAACAGGTGTATTTAACAGACTTCAGAGCATTGGAACGGTTTAAGTTGACAACTTACCGAAGGAAGTAAGACATCTAAGACCAGATTTTGAACTTTGACTATTCAGAAAAAATGAATTTGCTTATGAGTCTATAACTAAGTATATAAAATAATTTGAAATCTATAAACTTGTTTTAATCCTCTTACATCTAAAACATTAAACTAATCCAAATTCAACGTAACCTAACCAGCTTATTTCATTTAAATTTCTTAATAAATATTAAAAAAACTAAAATTGACCAAAAATGAATCAAAATCGACCTTTTTAAAAGGCATTTTTTTTAAATTGAAATATTAGGTCTATTATATAACTTCAACTATGATATAAAGCA
>NW_027291083.1:0-557 GCF_016086655.4 Lepeophtheirus salmonis | reverse complement strand
CTATTATGAGTTGGTCATAAGTTACATATATTTAATAGATTTTAATAATTAATTATGACTGAATTCGTCTATATTTACATATCTATATGATTGGTGGACGGTTGAGTAAGGTTTTTTTTTGGTCCGATGAAGCGGACAAAGTTCAATACCGACGTACGGCCCTGATTGTCTGATAGATAAGTAATAAATTATAATTATTAAATTATAAAAATCACATGTACAGATAATCCATGGTGGTCCTCATGTGGTTCTTGAGCCTTCTGAGGCAGGAGAATGACTGCTCCCCCTCACAGCTGCTGATGGGAATTGAGGCCAGGATAACGATCACCTTGTATAGCTCCGGCATCAGGCGGAACACTCCCGAGCTTATTAACTCCGCAGCAATTTGTGACGAAACCATGTCTTCTGTGTCAATATCTGCCTAGAGAAACATAAATTTTAAACATATTATGCAAAATGAAACATTATAATATTAACCTTGAATTGCTGGAAGATTGCATGGTCTGACTGGAGCTGGTCGAGTTCAAGTATGAAAAAAAAAAATAACTTGTTTCATA
>NW_027291082.1:0-748 GCF_016086655.4 Lepeophtheirus salmonis | reverse complement strand
CCCAACATTGGTCGATTTCTAAACAATTCTTGGGGGAAACATTATCCTTTGATTTTATTTGAGCTTTTTTTTATAGATAAGTTTTTTTTATTTCCATGCCGCTTTTTAAAAACCTGGAACTTCCATAATGTATTAGCTCGCTAACACAAAAACATATACTGAATTTTGTTGTCAGCTGTCAATGTTTCTGCTTCTTTCTCCTCAATCAGTGTTCTGAACGTTGATGGGTTGATAGTTCATCTTCTTCAGTTCATCCTTTTCAATGAAGGATTTAGAGGAGCCATTTACCATCTTAAAAGGACAATTCCTCTGGAATGAAAAAACAACACCTTATATATCGGAAGAAAGACTTCATACTCCAGTTAGGGACTGGGGGGGGGGGTCGGTTTATGTAATACTGAAATACAATGAAGTGCTTCAACTATTTCTGGCTTCGAAGATTAAAGGTTATTCCAGATTTATGGGCTAAAATAATAATAAATTTTTTAAGAACAACACGGGCTATTATTTTGAGGCAAAAATCATGACTGTAAATAATAACAAATTACAATTAAACACACATCAACGATGAATGTAGATTATTCAGTAAGGGAATGGATACAATGGCAGGATAAAAGAAGAATGTTATTGATTTTACATATTACATGCCGTGGAAATAATTGCGGTAAACTCCAGTCTTAGTCCAGCTAAGACTTTTTATCAAAACCATAATCGTAACTTCCACACCAATATTGTATAGCGAAGAATG
>NW_027291081.1:0-1014 GCF_016086655.4 Lepeophtheirus salmonis | reverse complement strand
TTAGATTATCAAAATACCAATAAAAATTTAGGTAATGGCAATGTAATTGCACAAAAAGGTAGCTTTACCACAACCGATGGAAAAATAAGAGCGGCATCTGATTTGTTGTTTTCTCAAAATGTATTTCATAGTCAGTTTTTAACAACAACAAAGCAAACTAATGTACAAAAGCAAATTGTAAATTTAGCAGGTTTAGGTAGGCTGCGTGATTTAAATCAAGCTGTCACAATATCTACTACATTAGCTAATGTAGTAGATCAATATACTAAAGCAACAACTAAAGCAGAACAATTCAAACTATTAAACAAATTAGCCACTGAATGGGCTAAAACTGATAATAAGTATAATGAAAACAAATATCGTATTGATGTTGTTAATCAAAAAGTGACTTCTGGAGGAACAGAAATTACACCAGGTAATGCTCGGAAATTAACTAATTTAGCTAAAGGAGAGGTAGGACAACAAGCAAATCTTTTAATAAAAAAATACAATAAAACATTAGCGTTGTTGGATGCTTTTACAGGGCAAAAATCAGACACTGTCTATTACAGTTCTAAAGAAAATTTAAAAGCGATAGAAGATACGATAACAAAAACATTAGATAGAGTTGAAAATAGCATTTATCAAGGTTTATTGTTTCAAACAAGATTAAAATCTTATATTAATTTATCTACTTTTAAAATAACTAAAGAAGGCTCTACGGTTTATGATTTTTCTAATTTAGTAGAAAAATTTAATCAAGTGAATCAAACAAATGCTAAAAAAGCATTTATTGATTTGGGTGAGTTTTTAGCTTATCAAGATAGCAAAAATGCAGTTGGATTAGATAAATTACAACAAACATTCACTAAATATATAGATCAAGCAATTAATAATGGCACATTATCTTTATTAGTTGAGGAATTAGATAAGAATGCACTTGCTAATGTACTTACTAAATTAGGACATACTGTAGGAACGAGTGAAAATGATAGATTGTCTGGTGATAATTTATCTAACTTATTATATGGAGCA
>NW_027291080.1:0-427 GCF_016086655.4 Lepeophtheirus salmonis | reverse complement strand
AATAATTCTGCAAGGCCCGGTATGTTCAACTTTAATACAATCTCTTTTTATGCTCCAGCAATAATCTATCATCATATGCACACTACGTTTTTCGATTACTATTACATCTTGATGAAATCTTTCTTCCTGTTCATCACTTACATTACCAAGATTATCAGGAAAGCTTGCAAGATGGCTATGAAGAAAAAAAAGTTTGATACTCAGTTTACATTCAATTGCTCTGTAGTCCTCATCCATACTCTTTGTAGTTAGTTACTTAGTAATTCCTCAGTAAGTTATACAAATATTTGAAAAAAAAAACAAGCATTATTTATCAGATTTGTCATTTTACTAATCAACTCTTCATCTCTGATAAGTTTTCATATTTTCACCCCATCAAAATACCGTATTCTAGGAAATAAATTTCTATTTTTCAAATGTATTTAAG
>NW_027291079.1:0-362 GCF_016086655.4 Lepeophtheirus salmonis | reverse complement strand
CTATCTATCGGGACAGCTTATTCTATTCGCAAAACCCAAAAACTGTTTTTTAGAGTTCAATGGGACTAGATGGGGGATTGTCTTATTAGTTTACATGATATTATATAAATCAAAAATTGCAATTCTACTGATTGGATTATAGCAATCAAAGAGAGGGTGGAAATTTTCAGATTTTTATATGAAATAATTGATAAATTGTTTTGCGATTAAATGCCATATATTGTAATAGATACTGTCTCTATTAAATTTTTTTAGAGTGGTCATCATCCACAGAGAATAAAAGAAAGTCAAAGTTTGTAGAACTGCAAAGTCAGTAAAAAACTCGGGTGGGGTACTGATAGGAACCAATTTATCTTCTGAAA
>NW_027291078.1:0-2156 GCF_016086655.4 Lepeophtheirus salmonis | reverse complement strand
CATACAAAGAGTTTTGCAGATTTCAAATTATGAAAATCAATTCAAAAAAATCGTTTTTGTATATTGGAAATTGAAGCAATTAACTGATTTTTAAAAATCGTACTTTAAAAACTCTAGACCTAAATTGCACTTAGCTACATTTTATCAAGTATTCTGTCAGTTCATTTTTTTTTTTTTTGCAATATTTATTCTTGACAACAAATGCACGGTCCTCACTATTCCAACACATGACAGTTACTGACTATTTGGAAGAAAAGTTTAGAATTTGGTCCTTAGAAGGAAATGACACCCATCTTACCAACTATGAGCTATTTTACGTCTGACTCTTAATACTTTTCATATGTCAATGATGCAGTAACGTCAATAAATAAAAGCAATCTTGAACAAAAATATTGAACTATTTAACTAATATGTAAATTTTCCAAAAATATTTTTGAAGTGAAATGCCTTGATATCAATCTTAAAAGATTCTACACAACAGGTATAATAAGATACTATATATACATTTTTGATTTAAGACTCTACAACATACCCATTAGAGATATGTGACCCACTTCTTGGGTCAAGACCCACCCATTGAAAAACATTTCTCTAACACACTCTTCATTAAATCTCCCCATATAATCATGTGGGATACTATTTATTTTATAAAAATACCAAATTAAAAAGTAACTTTCTTTGTTCGAGCTTCAAAGCTAAAATATCTATCACTTATATTTAATTAAAATTAACTTTAAATTTGTGTGATTTTATTAATACAACTTTAATCACTAAAGGTGATTTGTCACATTTCTGGGTAGAATATCTTCCATTGGCGCTATAGTAAATTAATACTTTAAAACCATTTATCTAATAGGGCATGAGCGTTGCTTACTTATATACATGTCCGTTCGGACTGCCAGCAACATCTACAAGTTCATTACAGCACCATACAACCAACAATATGGCTCACTTCTGATCAGCTCCGCCTCCAACCCTGGACACAACCAACTGAACGTCTTAGAGAAGATTGTCTGCCGCGCCTCTCAACCAAATTTGGATTATTTCTGAGCTGCCATCATGGCAGAGTGGTACCCCATGGACACGGCCTTCATGCACTCTATTCACTGGCGTATCGAGGCTGTTATTGCTTGTGAAGTAGGAAATATTTAATATAACATATTACCAAATATAGTATTTAGACATATAAGAAATTGGTATTGAGTAATATTTTCTTGTTTGGATATACAGGGTGTACACGATAAATTAGAACTACTTTAAACTTCATCCAGATCCATAATGTGGATATTCGGGGTTAAATCATACTAATATAAAAGGTTGCGTGAACAATACACTATAACTTCCACCACAATTGTTTTGACAACAAACAATAGTCATCATGGAACAAGCAAGGAGAGACGCCATCCTCGAATTGGCTCGCGCGGGACACAAGCCCTCTGCTATCTACAAGCTTCTTAACTACCCCAAGACCACAGTGTACCGGATCTTCAATGCCTGGGAGGTTGAGGGGAAGGTCTACTGCAAGGCCCACAACATGAGAAGTGACCGAATCCGCACTCCCCGCTTCCTTGAAGGCCTCCGAAGTCCATCAAGGCTTTGCCGGGGACTTCCTTGTCCAGGTTGGCCAAGAACCGTGGAGTGAGCAAGCAGCTGGTCTCCAAGGCTGTGAATGAGGACCTCGGGTACAGGTCATACCGAATGGCCAAACAACACATCCTCACGGCATCCATGAAGGCCACCAGGCTCACCAACGGTAAGTGTCTCCTCAATGACCTGAAGAGCCATGGAGGAAGAATCATCTTCTTCTCTGACGAGAAGAACTGGACTGTCGACAGAAGCTACAACGTCCAGAATGACAGGTGGCTTGCCAAGGAGAGAGAAGAGGTCCCTGCGGTGTTCACCACAAAGTTCCTGGCCTCCGTGATGACCCTGGGTGTCATCTGCAGTACCGGTGAGTATGATGCCTCCTTTCTTCTTCAATCCCAAGGAAAGGGTTAACGCGATAAGGTACTGCGAAGTCATGGAGGAGTTCGTCATCCTGGCCCTCCAACTCACCCGACCTCAATCCGTGTCATACTACTGGTAGGGAAGTTGGAGAGGAAGATCGTACAAGTCAGCCACAAGAGCATCGAGGCCCTGAAGGGCTCCATTACGAG
>NW_027291077.1:0-4446 GCF_016086655.4 Lepeophtheirus salmonis | reverse complement strand
CCAGATGTTCCAAACATTATTGCAGCATTTATCTCGTTTATACCTTCGTACCTCACAGCTTAAGATCTACTGTCATATTATTCTGTCTCGAGAATACACACAAAAAAATATAAGTTAAATTCTCAGTTAAAATAAAATTATTTTTGCAACTGTTGGATTCAAGCATAACTAATGCCCTCATAATCATTTATTTGGGGGATAAAAGAATAACTACCTTTTCAACATCACGATGGGACCAAACTGTTTTTGGGAATTTATAAATGGGACAATGTTTAAGTTATGGATAACAGTATTCAATTAATCAAAATTATTGTAACGAGGGCTGGTTCTGAATAGTCCAGTTTCTCCGTTGCATAAGAATGATTAACATCACTATGATATATCGAAGGTTGCATTGAAATATAGTTCGTTGTATTTATGAAATTGAATTAAATAATAGTAATTGCTGATTAGGATTTTAAATAATAATTGCATGTTATAAAAATCCTATTTAAAAATAATAGTTTGGTGTTCATTTAATGCTCTGAAAAAGTCGATTCGCGAACTCCTTGGAACACTAGATGACTTCAAAAAAGTGAAAGTTTGTAAAAGAAGAACTCAATCATACTTAGAGGTTCTTGTGTCCCAGCAGTTTCACTTATTTTTTTAGAGGATTCCAGCACCCAGATTTCGCCAGATACTGTAAACCAGAGCCTTTAAGAACAGTTACGTCACAATAATTTCACCTCCCCCTTGTAACAGATATCAAATAGCCGAAAAATAACTGGAATACAATAAAGGAATACTAAAAAAATAATTTTATTGAGCTGACATACACGAATAATTATTATAAGCAAATGGATTAATTACTCAAGTGATAATTTTTTTAATTTACTTCGACTTCCGAAAGTAGAAGAAACTATTCTTTTTTCTTTGATAGTTGCTTTTTGAATTCGTAAATGTATTGGCATTTTTATTCTAACATATTAGAATAGAGTAAAGTATAAAATTTATTGACATTTGGGTACATTTTTGGGCTACTTAATTAAGGGTACTGCTACTTCAGTTATTTCACATTTAATCATTAAAATTTATTTTTACCTTCAAAGTAATCTTCATTTGATAAAATACACATATGCCAACGTTTTTCCAGTACTTGAAATATCTTTATAGGCACTTTTTGTCATGGCCTACAGCTCCTTCCAAGAATTTTTTATGGATTCAATAGACTCAAAACGATTTCCACAGAGTGGAAATTTAAGTTTGGAGAACAAACAAAAGTATTACGAATTTAAATCAGGTGAATATGGTGGTTGATGGATGGTATTTATTGTTTATTTAGCTTTGATTTGCTCAGAGTAGTGGCAATGTGAGATGGCAGTTCAATCAAAAGTTTAAAAGTGCCGGGCTGGGAGATATGTCTATAAGAAGGGTGGCAGTAAGTCTCTGTGACCTTGATACCTTATTAAAGAGAAGAGTATAATTTCAATGTGAATAGAAGATGCCTTGAAGGAAACCCCCATCTCCCTCCAGCTCTATGTATTATTGCCCTAACCATTATCAGAAGATATCAAATGCATCATAATAAATAAAGGGTAAATAAGGGGGCTTTGGCCTTGAGGTAGACTAGGTTTGGCACACTGAGTCTTGGCAAAATAAGGGGCACTGATGCGACGATGGAGTATGTCACTGAGTGCTGGAGAATCCGAGATTCAATCTCGAGAAGAGGGAGAGGAAAGTCAGGGTGCATAGTCAGTTGGAACAACAGGTGATATGGCGCAAGTTAGGTCACCTGGGCAAAATTACAAATTATTAGAGGTGTGATGTTCGTTTATTCTTTAAAAATCTATACGAAGAATAGATTTGGCTTTGTCATAGATACAAATTTCAAGAGTATCTTATTCCTTCCAAAAACAAAATACACTAACACAATACCGATCAGGATGACTCGCTGCCCTCCTAAAGCAATAAGAGGGGGAGATTGGATTATCTTTTGATATGTTTGGGTTAAGCTGTTGATAAAATGAACATTTGAGCTCCCTCAGTCAACAAGGAAATGATATATTCCTGGGAATGTATTTCCTATAAATTCAATCGATATCTGTGTTGGCTTCAGATATTTGATATCAGAGAGTAGGACGAATTAGTTTTTGACATCAGTCCATTTGAAACGGTAGTTCAAACCTGAACAGGTCCTTGCAACAATAGGTACATCAAGTGTTGACTGCAAATACGTCCTATGTTATATTGAGCCTGGTTATGATGGTGTTGAAGTTTTTCTTTCATAAAAACAGTAGGGGCTCACGTAGGGTCTCTGGCAGGAGTATGACGAGAGAACGACGAAGCGGGAATGAGCTCTTGTGAGGATAGGAAAGTTTCTTCAATTTTATACCACTCATTTTTAACAACAAGGGTGTGTAGCTAAAATTCACATATAAAAAAAGAATTACATTTTTAAAAATAATGAATGTCACTTTAGTTGAGGTTTAGCAACGAGCGTGTGTGGCTGAACTTTAGCCATACACGCTCGTGTGTGCCTCAATGAATGTTTAAGGCAATCACAATTCTTCGCAAGCATTTCCTTGCTGCTCGGGCTATTGCTCTGAGTGAACATGGGACATCTGATTATAACTTTTTCACTAGAATGTATTTGAGGTCTGGTACAAACTCAGGGTCAAGGAACGATGTTGGCCCATAATTATCTTTTAGCCGATAATAATTCTTGCTTCAGAAGATCACGGGCCCTTCTCATGAGTTCTTGAGGGAACATACAATAGATCTACAAAAAACTTTTTTCTTCAGGGTTCCAAAAGAACCCGATAACTCCTGGGCTTCAGAACATTTCTAATGATGCTAGTAGGTAGTACAACTATTACCGTGTAGAGCTAGTCGAAATTATTTGTGAGTCCTTGTTGTTTGAACATGAAATATTTTTCAAAAACTATGTTTCAGGGTCTTCTTCGTCGAACTTTGGAAGGCGAAATTTTGAACACCGGTTCGGTCATGGGAAACGTCGTGCCTTGCTGAATTTACTCCAGTTTAAGGTAATTAACTACCTGGGTGGGGTCCTCTCAAGGCCAGGATTTTCAGGGATCCTGTGAACGGGTGGTATGAGGCATTAAAATTGTTGTCAAGGTCACCTTTAAAAGGAACTACACAATATGATTTCTAACTACAGACTGAACATATTTGTATTCTGAAAGTACATAATTTAAGAAAAATATAGTTGTCCATTAGCATGAACTCGTCTGAATATATGGGTTGCTACATATTTATCCATCTAACATTTTTAAGTAAGTCATCTCTTTTTGGTCTTGATGACTTTATTCAAGGTATATAAAGAGAATTTTCCTTTGACATTTTGATCCATATGTTTTGAATTTATTGCTTATAACTAAGTGCACCCATATTTTCTTAATTCCGAATCTCTTTGATTGATTAATTAATGGGAATTGATTTCTTATTTAAGGCTGGGAAAACAACTTCTCATCTTTCACTAAATAATCTTTTTTCCTTAGGTCTATCCCATCTGGCACAAATTAAGATTTATATTGTCAGCTTTTCAATACTTCCTTCAGCATAGTTTGGTTAATAGATTCCAGCTTTTCGGTTATTTGCAAAATCTGAGATCCCCTTTTTTTTCCTCTTAGTTGTATGAATAGAATCTAGAAGTAACATATTCAAATTTCAGAAAACTTTGTTTCCTTCTAGAACTTGTAGTGATAGATGTATAAATAGGTGAATGATCTAAAATTTTCTTCTAATCTTACTATCAAATTGCACAACGTCTTTCGCCGTTTATGGTTTTGGGTCTTCATCTGTGTATCCCCTTGTGGGTTTCCCTTTACTCCGAATGATTCCGGATATTCTTCCACAGTTACACGTGATGTGGACATATCTATTCCTCAGAGTTTTCCTTCAGTTATGGAGGTCTGGTCCTTCACCAGGAATAAGGTCTTACAAAAATTCTTTTATCAATACTTTTTCACTTTTGGCCCTGGAAAGTGTATGTCTGTAGCTAAAGCATTTTGAACATTGACATCTAGCCTTCCCAAAAACCAACAGATTTCATATCCCCCTGATTAGTAAGAGGGTTAGAACATTTGACAAAAAGTTGCTTTTAGTTCCAATAAAAGATTACCGGACCCCTTTCTTGATTGAGACTCTTAAAGCAGAATGCGTGCTAAGCTTAGTCTTTCTTTTTTTTCAGATCGAACATAGCCTATAGCAGACACCTTTTCCATAAAGAGCATGAGGGCTTCTACCAATTCGCTCTCTTAAGCTTTTCCCAAAATTGTAGGACCTGTATTCTAATAGTTCTGGAAGGAGTTAATTTTTAAGACTTTATCTAAGCCGGGATAACATTACGGAAACTCTTGTTTATTTATTTTGATTGTAAATAAATGGTCGTTCTAAAAATTTTAAACTTTTATAATGTATTGATTGGCAATTTCACTCCGACTATAG
>NW_027291076.1:0-214 GCF_016086655.4 Lepeophtheirus salmonis | reverse complement strand
TAGGTTAACTTAAAACTGGCATTTTCTATTTGATTTAATACTTATATTGGCCCGATATTTTCTTTCAAATAAAATTTATCAATTTAGACTACTTTAAATACAATTTGCTGCATAGCCAAGGAATTAATTTGTGCATAGTAATTGACGATAATTTGTCGATTAATATAAATGTAATCCACAGATTTATAGACGTCGTATTAAAATTTAAAAAGAT
>NW_027291075.1:0-23484 GCF_016086655.4 Lepeophtheirus salmonis | reverse complement strand
CATTTATGTGTAAAGAGAGAGAATGTTTGTAGTAGTCATGGAACTTCCACGACGACGTTCCACACAAGCGCCGATAAATAAATAACTTTGATCCTCGCGCTCTTTATCTCTTTCTACTTCTACAAAATCCACATTTTTATTTATAAATTTTCTACATGGAACGTGTCTCCGTAGACACACTCACCCTAGAGACCCTACTCTATAATCCCTCAGGGCCTGTTTCATTCTACATGCAGACTTGTCATATTTGAAAGGAGCCACATAATAATAATTTAAAAAAAGTGGGATGGAACTTATATGCAGCAAGATAAGATGAAGATGCCCTATCCAATGAGAGAATTCTTCTTCCCTCACTTAGTGGGGCTTGATGAATTAAAATACAGAAAAATATCAGGAGAAAGAACAAAACAGGAGGAGTTTATATAGTTGCGCAGACTGCCAGATTATAGGAATTCTCCTCTTCTTCTCTCAATTACAGGCGCGTTTAAGGAGTGAGTGAGCGCGTGCGTTACATAGCATACAAATTATTCTGTAAAATCCAATGAGAGGACCCTTCCTCTAATATTTAATTTGATGAGTCCGTCTGTACAACTAAGTTGAATAATAAACAACTAAGTTGTATAGTCTATCATTTGATGAGGAGGATTTAGTACAAAAAAAAAAAAAAGCTCAGCTGCTGCTGTTCGACCTTTTCTCTCTCTTTCCCCTTCAAATGTCGTCATTATTCTGACGCCCTTGTATTAATAATACTATTATGTACACCAACACGGAATGTTTCCTTCTTTCCATCAAATATATACATATAATTAAATGTAAAAGGACTTCTTCTTCTCATCTAACGAAAAATTAAAAGATATATAATTCATGTTTGAGCGCAAAATCCAAAACTGATCTGAGTTTTTCTCTGGGTTGTTAGGTTTAAGAAATATTTGAGATTACAGTAATTCGTGACTATTATCGTTCAGAGACATTTGACCATCAAACAATCACAAAAGTGAAGTACGATCAATAAAACTGATTTAAAAATGTCTTTCATGATTATAAAGTATTTTAATAGATTCTGTATCCTCTTCTGAACTCGACAGATTTCCATTTCTAGGCTAAAAATGATGAAAAACGACACTCTTCTTGATAGCATTATAATTATTTATCATTCATTGTGGTAAGGAGTAACAATGCTCATATTATAGAAAAATATGACTTTAGTTCGGGTATTTTATGAGTGATACCATTTTATAGGCGGGGGGGATACAAGGAAATATGCAACATTATCTTATATAGCTTACAATTTCAATGTGCTCATAATGACGTCATACCCCGTAATAAACATAAACATAAAATAATTCCGCGCTTTGCTAAAATTCAAATAAATTAACTATTAATTACTATTAGATATATTTTGAATATTAAAATTACCTACTCATCATGAATGGATCTCCTCATTGTTTCTATCATGGACTCCCCTTTCCAAATAAAGGAGTCCACTCTACTCTCTTATGAAGCCTTTTAGTTTTTCTCGGATGCATATTCATCACGTTGTCCCTCGTAAAATACTCAGTTCGGAATAAGACTAAGAGTATCTCTTGAGATGGATGATCAAGTTAGAAGTTTCTTCCTTTTGTCCTAATTCTTGGAGTACAACAAAATCCACTTCTTCAGGTACTCATAAATGAAGAATGATCATAGGCTTTAAAAATTGTCAAGTAAAATTGCATTTATATTTCAAATTGTTGTATATTTTAGTTTTATGTCCATAACTTCTCATTGTTGTAGTACCTAATTAACAAATTACTAATAATATATTTCACATCTAGAAGTTCATCTGAATCTGAAAGTAAATGGATCCCGTCATAGTTTCAACCGTTGAATATATTCATTGTTCTATATGGATGGAGATATTCCCACTAAAGGAAAGAATCGTCTCAACTCTAGTATAAAGCTTGGTTTTGTTCTGTTTTCTTCTTCGGCTAAATTTTAATCCTGTTACACTTCCGTAGATATTGAATTCGAGCCTCTTTTGTTGAGGATAAAGCCTTGGAAGCCTGGTCGCCTTGGAAAGGCATATTATTTTTTCCTACTACAAACACAAGATGCGCGCACTCACACAGCCAGTAATTCCCTAGGAAGGAATAAGGAGAAAGAAAGGTAAAAGAGTGAGAGAATAATTAAAATGATTTAAAAAAAAAGAAATAATTCTAAAAGGAGACGCTAGGCGCGCTCTTTTTTAATTTATGCACAAGAACACAACCTCTCGACGAAGTGTAACTCCTCCTCTTCCTTCTTCTTCCAACTCACCTTACTAAACCTGATTTCCCTCGTTGTTTTTTTGTAAAAGAATACAAAAATAATATACATAAACATAGAGAAGGAGAAAGAGAAATAAAGATCTGACATATTGGAAAAAAAATTAAATATATTAAAAACGTATAAAATAACGAATTAAAACGAAGCGTACACATTATTTCCTTCAGAAAAAGAAAGAGAAAATAAACGAATGGTAAGCGAATAATTTATTAAATAAATAAATAGAAAAGAAAAGAGAGAGAGAGAGAGAGAGTGAGAATTACCGATTATTGTGAGTTTTAACTAACAATTTATTTGTATCATAAATAATTTCGCGAATAAATATTTGATTTATTCAATTAATATGCTTTTTTTAATTCTTATATAGACTCGAGATTGTTTTGCAGACTCTCATATGTGAGATTCGTCGATGTCGAAGTTGATTCAGATGTCTGGTTTAAGTTCACCATCGATGCGAACAGTCCAGATCGAAGTAGAGATTTTCTCGACAGTAACGCCTGGGATCCATTGCAAGAGTTAAATTTTTACACCCAACATTGTTGCTTTCTCTGATTGGCTCTTTCATTCTGGTGCTTTTGTTAGGAAGCAAACTATGAAGACGATTAAGTATACTATGACCAAAAAGGAGTTCAGCCGGATACTTTTCACATGATATAGGAGTAGAACGATAAGTAAAAAGTAGTTTCTTCTTCATGTCTTTCAAAATCCGTACAGCCCTTTCGGCTTGTCTGTTAGATTCCGGATGATATGGGAGAGAAAGTGAAGCATTAACCCCCACTCCGACATCTTAGATTTGAAGTTGTTTTTGCGTAAATTCAGGACCGTTGTCGGAGTTTAACCATTTAGGAAAACCGTATCTTGAGATCCAGTATAATAGATGTTGCAGTGTGCGATAAGTAGAGGTGTTTGACATAGCTGCGGCCTCGATCTATTCGGACCCAGTGTCGACAAGAATGAGGAAGTCCTTCCCTTTGAATTGTAAGAAGTCCTCGTGAACACGTTCCTTCAAGGAGGAAACATATTTTGCTGGTGGAGAAGGAGCATTTGCCTGACAGATATTGCAGGCGTTGGCAAATGTATATGCAATATTAGGCTACCAGGCAGTACAGAGAGGGATTGATTTTACCTTATCTATCCCACGGTGATATAAGTGAAGTTCGTATATAATTCTTTTGCGTAGGGAGGAAGGGACGACCAGACGAATTCCCCAAAACAGAAGACAGTTTTTTCAAAGAACATGCACAACGATTGTTCTTCTACACTTTGTCAACATAAAAAAAATTCGACAAGTTGTTTGTTCTTGCAGCCTCAACAACAAGGTAAAAATGGTCATCTCCTGACATGGGCTCACGCAACTATGTTTCATTACACTTGAAGGAAGAGATAGAAAGGGACATAAGTTTGTCGGTTGGAACAGGATTTCCCAGTGGATTTCGCGAGAGAGCGTCTGCATGAAGATTTATAGGGCCTTTCACATGCACAATCTTAAAGTTGAACATAGAAAGACGAAAAGCAAAACGGGATAACCGAGCTGTGATAACAATAGGGAGTTCTTTCTGTGAATTCAAGATGTATTGAGTGGTTTGTGGTCCGTTTTAATAGAGAATGATCTACCCAGAAGATAATGTTTGAAACGATTCAGTCCATAAATAATATCGCTTTGGGAGTAATTTTTTTCCCGCAGCAGAGCGTTTCCGAGACACAAATGTAATGGCCCAAACCATTAATGAGATGGGAAAGGAAGTCTCCGAGTCCCAGAGGTGAGGTGTCAGTAGAGAAGAGCAATGTCAACGCTAGATCGTAGTGAGTAAGACCAGGAGTCTTGGAAATAATTATCTTTATTCCTGAGAAGCTTTCTTCAGCCTCGTTGGACCACACAAAATCCACACTTGACCATGTTAGTTCGTGTAATGGAGAAGCTATCGAGGGTAGGTACTCCACGAAGCTCCCATAAAATCGAACAAGTCCCAAGAATGACTTGACTTGAGGAATAGATTCAAGAGTAGGACAGTCCAGTAATGGACGAACTAATTCAGGATCAGGTGGCTTTCCATTTTTAGAAACTAAGAAAGTAGGGTATGTTAACTGATGGCTTGTAAACACACATTGACTTATTTTTCAAGCGAGCTCTAGCAGACTTGATACGATCATAGACGTGTTTGAGAGTAGATGGGTGATCTGAGATCGAATGAAAGTAAATAAGGAGTACTTTTACATTGGAGATACCTTTGAACAGTTTCTCATGTGCAGCTTGAACAATAAGTCAGAGCCGAAGAAAGACCATTAGGTAGTAGATTATACTTCAGGAGACCCAGAGGGGTATTGATCGACACAAATTCTATAGATGACTTTGTGAAGAGAAATAAGACTTCCAGTTCATTTAGGCAATTTCTTTGTTACCACCGAAAACATTAACATGACTACCGTGACTGGAGATAAACTCCGTTTTTACAAGTTGGCGAGGGAGAATACTTAAAATAGCCCTAAGTCGAGTAGGAATGAAACCGGGTTGTTCAATATGACAGCCTTGATAAATGCTCGTTTGGAAAAATTGGGCGACGAGATTTTTCGAGAGTTTACCTTGCATTGACCAGATCTGCAGCACGATGTGAAAAGATAAGTATTTTTCATTTGAAGCAGATTTTACCTATAAAGGACAATGAGAACTAAGAAGTGACGCATTGTGGCACAAAATTTGCATTTCAGACACTTTATCTGAGGTTTTGTTCTAGAGGAAGGCCGCATTCTCATACTGGAATTAGATTTGGGGCGAAGAGTGTCATTGGAGTCCTTATATTCAGAAACCATTCTTTTACCATTTCTAGAGAATGAGCTTCTGGTGATTCCATGCCATGACCTATCTGAATGACTTCTTCGAGTTGGACAAACTTCTTTCAAAAGCAGTCTGTTGTAATTTAGTAGAGGTCGTATTCTTGATGATAGTTCTCACGAGCACACCATCTTCATAATGAGAATTATAGGATGAACATTGGAGCTTGCAGAACCATGCCTGACTCTATAGACGGGTTACAAAGTCATCGATTGGTTCTTCCGCAGTTTGCTTTATTTCAGTCAAGCAGAACCGTTGAACCGTTCATATATCAGATACTCTATTGGAGAAAAGGCTTCCTTCATAGCACGTAGGAGAGCTGTGTAGGAATCATCGTTGACTTTAGGTTTCACATCGAGGGTTTTATGCCACTGTTGGACATTTGAGCCCGTGCAATGAAGTAAGAGAGCCAGCTGCCTTTCATTCTGTAGACAGATCATGATATTGCGCTACGTAGTTCCAGAATTCATCACTCCATGTGGACCACAGATGGTTTCTTGTAGGGCCAGACATTTCAAAAGGAGAAGGTTGGGAAACACCAAAGTTACTTGTTCCCGAACAGGGATTCTTATAAGGAGTTGAAGGAGAAGGCTTCTCAAGGTCAAAGGTTTTAGCATCCCATCCACAACTTTCAAGATATTCCTCTAATAAGACTACAAGTTTTCTCCCCCTCCCCATCCTTTTTGGAGAAAAAACTGGACAATTGATAATATTTACACTAAATAATTTGACTGACTTTGCCGAAATTATTCAAGTACATTAAATGAGCCCACAACTTATTTTTAAAAGATATCATTCCACAGTTTGAGGATTTACTGAATATATCCTTATTTACAAATTTTTATTAACCATAGTGCAAGACATACGTTAATCCTACCGATGGAAATGCTCTTTCAATATGTGCTACCTCTTTAGCAATATTGGCGGAGGATGCCATTTTGGAAGAAAATTTTTGGTTAGATAATCTTTTTTTCATCGGAATGACATTTCTGCTTTAAAGAACCTAGAAATCGATTGGATATGGGGCTCAAATCTTTCGTGGACATAATCACAAAAATTTATTCGAAATTTTTGTTGAAAAACGAAGACTCCCAACATGGAGTGGAGATATGTGATAACATCAAGTCCATACTATGAATATTTTATACTTGTAACTGATCTTATAAACGGATATGTCGAACACTTTTCTTTTCCCTATGCTTGCTGCAACACAAAGGGTTCTTTGGAAAGCGACTCCCACTTACGATTGTGGAACGACTCTGAATATAATTCATAAGAATCTTGAAAAAAACCCACCTTTTTTTAAAGAATTTACTTGAACCTGTGTCTTTGGAATGGGAGGCCCTTGCAAAAAATCAGCTAACAATATATGATATTGGTGTTCAGTCTGTTTTTTTTTTTTACCGGGAAGTTTGAATTTCCTCTAATTAGACATGCCCAACTACACAATGTGCCCATTCCTTGGCATTTGAAATTGAATTTTTCTAATTCAGAAGAAGTCTCTGTGTCGTCAAGGTGTGATGGATGGATTAGGGAACTAAATATATCTCATAATGGGATGCATAGGATTATGACTTCGACTTTCCGAATTGCTGAGATGGAAGAAAATTCACTGCTCAATTTCAGATAGCCACAGGAATTTTGTTTTTCAACACACCATGTAGAGATTGTGGTAAACTATTTAACACCATTAGACACGCTTTTTCGGAATGTCCACAATGGCATATTCTGAGATCATTTATTAGTTTAAACCTGAAGGGTCTTGATGACAATAAAGTTAATATAATAACGGCGATAATTCTATTCGGCATGTCATCAAAAAAAAAAAGTACTCCTAAAGCTAGGTAGATAGGGAATGATTTATTAAATGTAAAGAGTTACCTATCTAAGAATAAAACTATAGGAGAACGCGTGGTTGCGGAGGATGTGCCATTTTAATTTCGGCGGTGGCAAGATATGGAGCGTTCGAGTTGAAGATTGAGGTTACTTAGGACTGGACCTCTGATATCATTAGATATCATTCATCAAACGCATCAAGACATTTTCGAACTTTGTAGAAGTCCCAATGTGTACACAGTAAGGACATAAGCAAGAATGATTCCGATGTCGATTCTACTAACAAGGACATATTCTTGTCACCAGAGATGAAAATAATATTATCTACCGGTATGCTAAAAAAAAAATCAACCAAAAATCAACGTGTTAATCATGACAATTTGATGATTGATTTGGATAAAAACATCTTAGCTTTCAAGACGTTTTAGTAGATTAGCTGTGAGACTCCTTGTACCTATAATTCCAATATGACTTATTTATCTAATGAATAATTTTAACTTGTCTTAAATGAAATATCATGGATGTAACAAGATCAAATAAATATAAGAAATACATTTCATTATATAATTACTATATATAAATATCCATTTTATATCGGATATGAACAAAATGCAGTTCTTCTGTAATGTCGTACTCCATTTTAATGATCATCCAAATCTTGTAAAATTCATGGTACTTCATATTAACAAATCCAATCCTTCTCGCTACCAAATCAAAAAGTCTATGGAGTCCCAAAGTAAAGTAGTTTTGTCAAAGGTTAAGAAAGAACTTGTTAGTAATGATAATCTTCTTGTCCGTGAATGTAGTGTTGCTTAGCTAATTAACTAATTACGTGTAACAGGATTAAACTTTCTCAATTTTAAAGTGTTTCTTCAATGCATCATTTTCAAGTATGTTAAATGACTGTAAGTTTACTTCTGTTTACTAGCATTTGAACTCGCTCAGTATAGCTTTAACCATATTTCATTGCTATATTTAGAGGCTTTTGGCCCTATTTATTGCGCGAAAAAAGCTTTCTACTATTTCATAATTTGGATTAAATTAAACTATTTTCTATTCTTATATACATTGGATGCATATATATAGTATAGCGGTAATAGTATATTTTGCACTATATAAAATACAGTACGCGTTTTTTGTTTTTTAATGACGCTATCAGAGGCCTTCCCCCATGACGTTATCAATTATATTCCTCTACAGTTTTAAAACGTGAATACCGCACATCTCTACATCTAAGATAGTCGATATGTATTGATAATGACGTCACTGACTCATACAATTGACGATTACGTCATTGATAAAAGTTTTCTATTTTATACTACTTTTGCGTACGATTTAGAGGTGTTCTTAAGATTTAGGACAGGACTGAATGGGACCTCCAGATTTTTGGGCTCATTATACCACCAAATAAAAAAAACCTATTATTTTTTTGGGGGGGAAGGGGGAGCTGGAAGGGACGATGAAAAAAGATTTTGTATATTAATACTGAGTTTTTAGCTTAAAATAACTGTTTTATACAACTTTAGACTGATTCAAGTCCTTGTAATCTCCTCATTGACTATAAAGTAAGAAGGACCTTGACCATTGTTATATATATCTCATGCAGCGATTATAGATATAATATAAGGTCATTACCTCATAATGATGCGGCATATTCAAACTAATTAGAAGGTGATACAACAATCATTGTTTGTAAATATTCATTCCTATCAAGATCACTTCATTTGTAAAAATAATTACAAGGGTTGTTGTGAGTAATTCATAGATGTTTATTGCTTATTGAACATACGTGATGAAAATAGGATTAAATGACAAACATATTTAATGCCTGATTCCCTGCCTCGACATATCTTAAATGACTAATAATGTACTTCCGAATTAGAAGAAAGCCGACTAATTTAATACTACGTAGCTAGAGTGACCAAACATCCTTTTTTCCGGACATGTGCTCTTGTGTCTTGTGTTTAAGAAAACATAAATCAGTTAGCTATGTTACTTGGAATCAAAAGTATTCAATTAGAGATCTGTAATTACAGCTACAACATATTTCTCCCTTACAGATTTTAAATAAGATCACAAAAAGAGGGGACATACAACTTCATAATATAAATAACAAATTAATTGAAAAATTAATATTTTAAAAATAATTTCTGATTGGTAAAAAAACAGTTAAATTCAGCTATTTAGGCTCATTGATAGTATGTATATAGAATGTTGCTCTCTGTAGTCCACAAAAACAGAAAATTTGGACTATTAATGATATTTATATGTTTCTTGAGGTAAAAGCAAGGTTCTATCGCTTCCATTCTCAATTCTTTCATTTTAATGGTCTACGTCTCGGTTCAGCTATATGAGTCTCGGTTCCGGTCTTTGGTATCGTTTTTATTTATTTATAAAGGATCAGTTTGGTAACAGGAACTTACAACAGGGGGCGTCGCTTGAAAATTCGGACCCAGAAAATGATATTCGATACAAAAAGAGCCCAATTACCTTATAGGCAGAGTGTGTAATGTCATAAGTTTCAGTAGGGTCCCCAAAGGGTGCCTCACTTTAGTGTAGGGGGAGCTTAACATAGTGAAGTTTGGGAAGCCCTGGCATAAGAAATACTATAGGTATCATATTATAGGGCCCGACAAGCTTAGACCTGGATCCATAATCTACCCCACCCCTTCCTTCTTGTATTTACTCTGTCTGGTGCCTAAACAGAAACCTCTTTCTGTGTTAAAATCCCTAATATGTATTATTCAACTTTAGATGAATGTAGCAATAAATCTCTATCTTTTTTTTTTATTTCTCTCTCTAGCCTTCTCTTCTTCGTTTTCCCCATTCTTCGTCTTCCGAGAATTGATTGTCTGTATATATATATTTTGTGTATGGGAAAGACAGAGGAGATAAGAGGGACATAGAAAAGTTTTATTGTTCCTATTTTTATCCTTCTGGCTATTTTTTTTTGTTATTGTTGTTACATTAAGAAAAGAAATGAAGAGAAGTTGAATGTATGTTTTTATTTATTCATTTGATGTAAATAAATAATGAATGCATCTTATTTTTAAAAATGAGATGAACAAGGGTTGTTTACAATTGGTTTATTCGAAGTAACCACAGTTAGGTTAAATACTCAATTGCCGTCACCACCCATCAAAAGCTATCATGATCTAACAATATCAGGGCCGTAATCAATTGGGGTCATGGGAGTCTGGGCTCCCAAATCATTTTTACAGCCATAGTAATTATCGTCCAATTATTGGCTTTTCCTCCATAGTTACACGGGTGAGATATCTTCAGCAATAATTAGGGATTCTTAATACCATGACTTGAGACTGTAACAGATAAATATTCAAGAAGTATCATATTTTGAATTTTTTTGTATAACTAACGGTAATTGAACATTTACCCTAGAGTGTATTTTCCCCTTATTTGTTTTCATGTGTTGACTCTGTCATGATTTCGAATAGCTGACTGTATATAAACGACAAAAAGAGTATAACATAAGACTTTAGTTTTCATATTAATTTGTATTAATTAAGAACTTCAATTCAATACAATGTATATAATCTTATAGTATAAAATATCGATAGCGGAATAAATATTTAATTATCTATGATCATAACAAAATGATGAATCCCCTCATAATGATTAACAGTTGGCAGCTAGATAAATACAGAAGACTAGCTGTCCTATGTTTTAGTACATTTTTCATTTCCCTTTTGTCAATCGAGGTTGTGAGTAGATCAAAAAAGTACAATGATATCCACATTAGAGTACCTCTTAAATGTGTGTGGTTTTTCTCCAAATGTTGGGAGGTACGTTGAAGTTCAGAAATGTTTCTTTTGAAAAAAAAAAAAAAATTAAATATATATTTTGAACCCCATTAGTCAATGTTGTGAGGTTTCACGTTCATCTCCCTTGAACTCATCTGAAAGTTGTCATTATAAGGGAACTTGCTAAGGAATAACTATTTTACATGAATTTTATATAGTTTTCCCTAAGATGATTACTTCTCATAAAAGAAAGATCACCCATTAAATTATTTTTGTCCTCCATTCATAACTAGGGATGATAATATTGTCTAAATTCTGGTGAGTGTAATGGGAATGTAAAAATAAAAATATATATATATTTATTATTAAAAACCTAAATATTTCAATTTAGGAGGTTAAAAAATATATAACCAACCAAAACTAAAAAAATAATATAAGCTCAAGATAAACCAAACTACAACATAAAACTTAATTAGTCACAGTTTACAATTTGGGTTTGACATTTAAAAAACAATTAGTAAATACAATACAATACATAAATTAAATTAATCATCAAATAATTACTTCTTAATCATCATATAAAATATTGTAACAAATCTGCTGACAGAAATAACTGATTCCTTAGAATTTTCAAAGTACGGAGGAATAATTGTTAAGAAGAACATTCATATCTTGCTTTAACCAACATATACTTTTGTTTAAATTTAGTTAAATTCCCCGCAATTTAATCGATGTTCATATTCCTATTCATAATATAAGAACTAAACTAGTCATTGTGCTTGTACATGGGTGTTTCAGCCATTCGACAATCTATAACATATAGTTCCTAAAATATGGCACGTGGTTATCTTTATTTTGTCACGCAACCTTTCCTCCAAAAAGAAAGAGATAAAAAAGGCCCAAAATCATCTGGTAGGTAGCCAAATACGTCATTAATACCAACTGATCTTTATTTCTTAAGAATTCCTTGTCCTCACTATCATTGACAATACATTTCTCCCCAATTTTTCAAATGAATTATGTATATATTTATATTTATTTATTCCCTTATGAGTGTATTATATTATTGCTTATTAATAGTTCCTGTGGAATTATAGACACATGGAAGACTCACACTTTTAATTTTTCCTTTCTGATTCTATTATTAAGTTTATTATATTGTTCTTAAACGTAACAATGAAATCTTTTTATTCTTCCTCATTTGTATAATTTTGATTGAATCCTTGATAATTTACTCTATATCACGCAATATTGTAATGATCGTGAAGCTATTATTGCCGAGACTGGAATTAAAGGAAGCTTCTAAGAAAATTGGTTAAACTAACTCTATAATTACTTTTTTGAAAGATTACATTAATGATAATAATTAATGGAAGACACAATTAGAAATTTAAAATCATATTTCAGATCTTTTTTAATAATGCCAGACTGCTGTTGTCGCTGTGGATATAAAATTGCATCAAAGGACCCTACTGTGTCACTACAGGTGTTCCCTTATGATAAATGCTTAAAGCTTAGAGCGATTCCTAGGCTAGCTGGTGGAGTGTATGCACGTTCAAAGAATTCACGAGTTTGCTCTCTTCATTTTCAAAACGATGATTCTGTTACAGAAAATTAAAATAAGCTCCGGAAGAGTCGAAAAAAACCAGGTAAAATTGGTGGATCCCATCTCCTGTAATGGAAGAATCATTCATTGTACAGATGCCCCTTCAAATCAAGGTCTATGATAGTGACTTCTGACTTTGTGAATCACTGCATCTATGCTCAGGAATACATAAATTCCTCCAGATCTTCTACGGAATCATCGTATACTTCTACATTTATGAACTTTAAAGCTCCATAAAACGACAAAATAATGGACTGAAAGATCCAGTGAGGAGCAGAAAGAGTTCTCATCTTCCATCCACTGCTCCTTCATTGAAGTTCTTGAGCCTTTTTTCCTTAAGTCACCTCTGCTTCGTCTCCTACTCTAAGAAAACTATTTCATTGATAAATGTCCTTGATGCATATAATGCAGAAATGTATGATCTATATGGATAATTATGATTATAACTTGGATACTTTAAGCCTCACCCTGATTAGTGATTTCTTTATTACTGGTGAGTCCCTTTTGTGATTGGAAAACAAGTGGAAGTTGATTCTAAAATCTTACAGATAATGTGCCTCTCTTTTCTCAATAGTTTTGTCTTGCAATGCAATTTTAAAAATCTATTCTGCTATTGCATATAAATTTGCTTTAAAAAAATATAAGTGACTTTTTAACTTTAATAATAGATTTATATTGTAATATTTTAACGTCATTGCCTAACTTATTGCCTTAGGAATCTTCTTATAAAGAACTAACTTGCTTGTTAGCATATTAGAATATTACTCTCGCGAAGATCTAGAATCTTTAAGAAATAAATGTATTACTAAATGGGGCCCCTACGGCCTAATTATAGATTGTTTGATTCAAGACAATTGATAAAATGTATCCAAATAATAATACGATTGTTTGAGTATTAATTAAACAAATAATAGAACATCAATGGTTTGCTTCTAAATTTAAATTCCCTATTTATGAGTTCTCTGTTATTCTATTCTTTTATCTTATTGATTAATTCAGTTTTTGTTTTGTACATAGAAAT
This sequence comes from Lepeophtheirus salmonis, assembly GCF_016086655.4. NCBI lineage: Eukaryota > Metazoa > Arthropoda > Copepoda > Siphonostomatoida > Caligidae > Lepeophtheirus > Lepeophtheirus salmonis. Next base: position 10,126 of record NW_027291075.1, on the reverse strand, counting down.
GCATTAGTTATTGAGATTGAAACAACACGAGTTCTGCACTATATCGCTAGATGCCCATTGATTGTGTAACTTTACCTTCACTTAATCATCTTAATAACCTTTCTTCTTTGTTGACAATTTTTGTAGGATTATCATCTTCATCAGGAGAATACTTGTTTGCAAGATCTGAGTCATTATCAGATGTCTAGAAGAGAGTTGTTTTCTTTTTACTGTTCAAAGAGTCAAGTTTTTTTGGAGGAAAATTGATGAGACAGGAAGGAGGTCAAATAAAAAAAACTTTTCTTATTATTCTTGTAAAAAAACTAAAAAAATTATTAAACTATCTTCTAATCAATAAAATTTAGACTAATATTAAATGCTTATTTTTTAATTTTTATTGTTTTATTCTACAGAGGCAACAAAACAAATAATCTCCATGTTAAATTTCATAGAAGGGTGATTGTTCATAAATAAATTACTATTAACTTCTGGAAAAAATAATAGAAAATATTATACTCATCCTGCAACGTGAAAAAAACGTGCGTCTTCCATGAGTCTAGAATTCCGTGTAGTTTTACATGTATTGAAATGACATATCAATTGTAATATATAGAAAAGTATGGTAACAAATTTATAATTCACTGGGTAAAATAATTTTGAGAGGTATAGACGTATTAAATAATGTACAATTGTTTTCTATGATCAATTATTTAATTAATATTGAATACATACTAAATCAAAATATTAATTTTTAGGTGCAATAAATTTACAATTTTAATGTAAGTGTATTTTAAGATGAAGTAGAAATTGAATCGATAACCGACAGCTCTTTAAAAACAAATTCATTAAATTATTACTGCATTGAATTTTTTTTTAAAGAGAAAAGTATAAACTACTATTAATTTTTTTTTTTTAAAGAGAAAAAAGTATAAACGATATTGATTTTAAAAGACTTACTTTTTTCTTCAGTTACAATCCATGAATATATTAAATATTTTCATTGACTGTATTAATAAACATGCGTTGAACTTTATGGTTATCAAATTTTATATACAACAAAATTAAATCAACAGACTAAATAATATATTATTAGTGGAGGTTTTGCATGGGTCCAATGAAACCAAACGATATTTAAAATTAAAGAGAAATTTCCCATGATTTTTTTGGACATTAATCTAGAAGGAGTGATTAAGTTGGTAGCAAAACCATATTATTAAATTCTTCAAACTTTGTGTTTGTTGATACTCTCAAAGTCATATAGATAATTTGTTTAATGGGCAAATACCTAAGGAAACCATACATTTACTTTGGATTTCGAGTTAAATAAAGTCCACCATTCAAAATTAGAATTTGTCCAAATATCCAAGTTCCTGATCACTTCTCAAATGTATAATTTTAATTATTTAAAGCAAAACTTCCTTAAAAGACAACAACTTGAAACCACTAAAAATTATAAGAAATATATTAGTTTTTCTAAACAACCTGAACCGTTAAAAAATGTATTAATAGAATAAATATCACTTTAATCTTGACATATTGAAACAGTTCTTATTTATAAATACATGAACCAAAAAAAAAAAAAAAAAAAAATTCTTTAAGTAATAACATCCCAATGCTAATTTTAATCTTTGTACCTTATTCCCTACTTTACAAAAATAAAAAATAATTTATAAAGCGAGCAAAAAGAGATTCTCTTTCTTGTTCTATAGCAAAAAATACAAACAACTCCATAAGTTGATTGTCTTTCTAGTACTCTTGGAACATTAAAAATTAGTTTATGTATTTTTGGAGTTATAGATTTTTCAGTAAAATGTAAATGAAATAATATCCCAAGACCGTGACACTAATGAGTTATTCTTGATATTTCTTCAGTTGTGTAGTTTCTCTTTTTTGTTAGATGCTTGAAAATATTAGAAAGATGTCAAAATATAATTTTGAATCCCACCTTCATATCTGGAAAAATACTTAATATTGATGTGGAATCATCCAATATTTTTTTTATATCCCTCACATGAAAGGATCCCCCATGATTCAACTGCAGTTCTAAATACATTGATGTTGTTAAGAAATTCAAAAGTTTTATTCTTTTCTGAGAACTATTTTTTATATATATAAAAATGAATCTTGCTTTTGTTTACGATTTTTTTATAGAATTAAAAAGTCTTAACTGCTCTTCCATTGGATTTTTATCCTTATTAATAAAAATTTCTTCACATTCATTCAAGTAAATTTCAGAACATTGTGAACAAATAAAGTTTTTTTCGGATGAAGATGAAATTAATGTTAAATCAAATCCATAATGATTTGTTTGTGTACAATAACTAGTCTCCAATGTATATTACATTTCCCTCCCACTGCCTTGGAAATTCCATTAAATTACTTTCAAAATAATAATTCAATTTGCAAAATAGCAATTGCTTGAAGTCTTTAACTGCAATAAACCCAAGTTCTTTAGCGTTCTCTTTATTCACAATGAGTAAATCCGTTCCCACCCTCCAATTATCAGAATTCAAGCACATATTTGATAGTTGAATATTTTTTTCATTTTGTTAAAATTTGAAATGAAATGGCTCAACTTTTGAAATTGTAATTGACACCCAAAAAATGTTGCAATTTTAGAGTTTCAATGCTAGAAAACTTGATTACTTTAGCAAAATATTCTAAAATGAATCTTTTAGCTACTATTTTAATTGAATCAATTGAGTCTTTGAATTGAAGTCAGTAAATTAAAAAGCTTCTTCACTTTAATATTGATCTTGCAAAAATTAAGAACGGAATCTCCGGGTTTTTTTCGGAGGAAAATTCTTCTTATACTCTTTCAATTTTCTCTTCAAATCACGAATTAATTTCACTTGGGTCCTGATTTTTTTACAGAAATAGTATTTCTACGTTTCGGGGCCCAATACGTTTGTGGTACGTGTGATCCCTCATAATAATGATACCTGAAATCAGAAATGACAATTTCATATTAAAAAAAAAAAATATATATATATATATATATATAGATGTAAAATAATGAAGTAATAAATGATAAACTTGAGATATTGTTCAATGAAAAACACGATTTTGATAGCTAGTCTATATATTCCAAAACCAAAACGATATTCGAAACTGTAAAATGAGTTGTGAGAGCGCGTAATTCAAAATTAAAATTGATAGCCAAAATATCTACATGGAAATAATTAGATAGCCAATATATTTATATATGACAAGGGATCAACAAGACATTCTATTCCCGTCCTTTGGGAAACAGAGTATAAGTATAGGACAACTTATTATTTTGTGTATTGATCAAAAATAATAAATTATGAAATAGCCATGACGTATCAAGTGAAAGGAATGAGGGAATCTACAGCTGACAACGAAATACATAGGGTACTTTTTGCTATGGGATAACGCCGTGATGGGTTTATAGATTTGATAACTTAGGTTTTTCTTTCATTGTGATCTTAGTGGAAAGTGTTGAGTGAAAGAAACGTATTTATATACCTATAAATAGAAAGCTACAAATGAAAAGTGCTTTTTATTTCATTAAAAGCATGCAAATATAAAGATTATACTACCTTAAGAAATGATAACATAATATGTAATGGTAAAAAGAATTTTTTGTAGTCATAATTTAACAATATAAAATATAATATTTATTTTTGGTAACTAACAATTACTTCACTTCCTTTTTTTAAGTACAAAAAACTAAGGGAGGAATCTGCTAAAGTTGCAAACTCATTGTCTGCAAATGTAGTAGAGATAGACGTTGCTATAGAGTGTGAAGAACATATGCATATCATCCGTATCGGGGAAAAGCGATCTCTTCACTTCACATTCGACTGCTCTAGAATAGTGTTGCGTTTATGTCTGGAAAATCTCTTAGACCCTTATAATTTTTGTTGTCCCAAATTACTAATTGGGTTCCTGAAAGAAGTTGGTTCTGGATCATCGCTCACACAGAAAAATGCGGCTGAGAAAAAAACAAAAACCGATCTAAATCATTCCCATTTAAAATTTGTTTTTAAAACACTTTTATATTTATTTTATTCTGATTCAAAAGTTTTTATGTACATGAGAAGAAATCTGTTTATTCAAGTCGGTTAAGAATCTTGATGTATCTGATTACTACTACTTATTGGAGAAGGGGAAATGAGCACATTTGATGCGTATAAATTAACTCCTCTAAATTTGTAAAAGTTATTGTATGTGTAAATGTCAAATTCTTCCCCTCAAGAATCCGTTTTCAAAAAATATATTTTTACGTGAAACGGAAGGCCGGCTTCCTGTGGATTCTAGACCAAAATGGAGAAATATTTTGCATTTCTTCGGAAAACGTTTAACGTCTTGTCTAAGATGAACCTATTTATCCAAGAATCCCTACTTGCTTTTGAATTAAGTACATGGTGAAAATTTTAAGAATATAATAGTGACGACAGATCCAAATTTGACCCAATTATTTTTTAATTGTTCCAGTTATTGTATCTGTAAATGGAGTTTTCTAAAAGTACATTTACTGATCTGTCAACTCATTTGTGAGAGTCTGTATCGGTATTCCTTCATGCCAGAAAAATGGTGTATGTATGTAAACTCGATTTAAGGGAAAGAGGGACGAGGAAAGGATGATATTCCTTCCACAATGATATATGACTAAACCCTTAAAAGTAAAAATTGATAGACAATCTTTGATTGCTCTTCAACTAGTAATATAAATATGTAGGTGGTCCCCTTAATTCAATATTTGAAATAAAAACAACAGTTGGACAAGTAAAAACCATCATAATAATACAAATATAATAAACTCAAACTTGGGTATAACGTGTACTCCAAAGATTGAAAAGTCCTTTACAACAATCTCGAACAATGTTTCAAACACGATAATATTGAGTTATGAAAATAATGATCAACAAGAATTCCCAAATTACTTATTGACTGAACGTTTTTATTATCAGTCATTTGAATCTCTCTCAATAAACAAAAACATTTATGTAGGACTCAAACACTTGAGAGGAGGCTTGATTGAATGAATGGAGAGGTTTTAAGAGGTAATATCTTTAAATGAACATTAGGTATACATACATAATTAGGGATGCGATATCTGGTTCTTCTGTAAAATGATCTCAGCTGCTTCTTATGGATAGTAATTAACAGGCATCTTTCTATCCTTAGGGTTGTATCAATAAAGACCCGGGTAATTTAACTTCAGACTCGGAAGAACTGGTCATTTTGGTTGTGGCTATATAGCTTTAAGTAAATACAATGAACCTTCAGAACTAAGAAAATAGCAATGTTATCATCATTATATATCGTAATTTTTATGAAACTTTCCTCGTTTTTAATTCTTTGATGAGTAAGAACACGATTAGCAAACAATTTATAATGAATTATATGTAATCGTAATCATAACTATTGAGTTTTCAAAACAAGATAATCACGTCACAAAAAACTATGAACTACGTTTTTTTTTATCGAGGAGGAATTTACTGCTTTTGAGGATAAAGTGAGAATATTGTTCTTGTTCACTTATGCATAATGCAATTAATAAGTGAATAAGTTTTGTGAGGTTTAATGCGCATAAAAATGAAATGGGATTCAAACTTTGAGACCAGATCCATACTTTTGTAACATATAAATATCATCCTATAGAAAATAAAATGGAATAATACTATAGTTTATTTGAATGTCTTGTTTGAAAGAATAATAAATTATTTAAATGCATTTCAAACTCAAAGAAGAGTCTTCCTCTTCTTTTTGAAGAATATAAACAAGGAAAGTTAAATCCCTTAAATAAATACAAACTAAAGTGGAGAATCATTTTCATTTTTAATTCTTTCTCTTTCTTTCTTTCAAACTTATTAGCTTCTATTAGAAGACGCTAATCAACAATTATGTTAATTTTGTTATTCTTCTTCTCTATTTCTCTTTTTTTCCCCTTCATTTTCTAAGAAGAAATAGGGAAAAAAAGATAAATATTTTAGTAATAATAAATAGTGAGGTCTAAGAATGTGTTTCTCATTAAATGAAAAGAAAATAAGTTAAAAAAATAATGTATCTCTTATGTGCGTACAATGTACATATTATGATATTATATTTGGCGACCGTGAGAAAAACTCTCTTTTCCTCTCATGACATGTGTATGTACATTTTATAATATTTAATCGGTGATTAAAAAGACATAAATGTTGAGTGCCATCACAAAAAGAAATCTTAAACTAACATTCAGAAAATGATTTCCAAATGTTCATAAAATACATAAAATCTGACAATTTCTAATTATTTCTTTGTGACGGGGATTCATTAATTAATGATAGTTATTTGTTGAAGAAAAATCCTGCTAACTTGCTTTTGTGTTGACATATCCACTGTTTATATGACCACATCGCTCTTTTTTTGAATAGCCATTGTTCATTATATCGACAGACACACTGTCACAACTTAGAAGGGACTTTGTTCTTCGATGTATGATTTTCAGGTACGTTTTCTGCTTTTTGCCATTGATAAACAGGTTTTGAGGAACATTACATTTTGCATGCATTGAATGAGGTAGATGTGGACTGCATTGGGAATATTCTCACTCTGGATCATAATTATTGTTATTGTTATTGGTCCGCATTACCCATATACACTTCTCTTCATCTCTTCACATGACCCAATAATAAATAGACTTTTCTTTAAGACCAACTCAAAAAAGGAGCTTTATTATTTGATTATTCTATATTTAGATGGTTTTAACTCTAACTGACAACGATAGAGAGCGTTTTTGAAAGAAAAAAAGAATTAATTGAAGGATTTTAGTCATCAAATGGTATATTTATACACTTTCTTGATTAATTCTTTTTGGAGCTATGAGCCCCTGAAGAAAATTCACAAATTTTCAACTCCAAGAAAAAAACGTAGGCTTTTTAAATGTATCCAAAAGAATTATCCCTATCTTCAACACGAAGCACTTAAAAATGTTTTTGAATCCTACAAATAGCGAAATACCAAAAATTCTATAGCTTTTTCTTGGGGCCCTCGGGAAGATAGAGACAAACTATATATTCAAAATGAAACTCTACTAAGTTTATCATATTTAGATTTTGGAACATTTCGCTGTTGAATAGTGCTATCATTTTTTTAGAACGTAATTATACAAATTAAAGTTTCCTTTTCTTTGTACAAACCTTGAGCCATCTCAACAATCAGATATTTACTAATGAATAATGAATCCCCTCCTACACATCTTCTAGTTACGCCCATTTCATATTATTGATAATTAAAAATTATTAAGCTAATCCATACTGCATTAAGTTTTAAACCTCTTTATTTTTTATTTGTACAGTGATAGGTTGATTGCAAAATAAATTACTTGAAATAATTGTTAGAAACAAATAACAGAATATTAGTTGATATTAATTACTTATTCAACATTATTGATCAACTTCTTATAGTAAACGATTTTGAAATGACGCACACTCGCCACAGTTTTGGGACGTTTGACCCATTTTACCACAATAGCCTTACATAGATCTTGCTAATTTGAGTATTGGCGGGGTTTGAACTTCAACTTCAAATAATCCCACGCAATGTAGTTGAGGGGATTAAATCTGGACTGGAAGGAGAGCACCTTTTCTTGGACCAAAAATAGAATTCGTGCTTTAATCCATTCTTGGCGTTGAATGCTTGTGTCTTCTTGTTAAAAGGTGACCTTAATTGTATCGGAAGAGTTGACCAGAAACCTGGGAATGACAGCAGGCTCTAAAATATAGAAATATAGTCACCCTTCTTCATACAGAGTCCTACGAAATAAAAAGCCAAGACAGTTTTCTCTGTTGCTTGATACCCCAGTTCAAAGTTTGAGGGACCGACTATTAATTCAGATTTTTCTCCAATGATCCTACTTTTCAGATCGCAAATTCAATTAAGATGTTTAGTCTTTTTTATAATTTTTAAAGTCAATTGATGAAGATTTTCTACTATATGCCTCCAAAATGACGTCACTTTTTTACTTGAATCCATATCAACAAAAGTATGTAAATATTAATTGATTATTCGTGCCTAGTCTACAACTGACCTCTAATTTCACTCTGTAGTATTCATGGTTTTAAATTTATATCCATGTGAAATCATTTTTTTCTTCATTCTCTTTTATTTGGCCCTCTTGATCTCTAGGTCCTCAGATTATGTGTACGATGTAGAATGTACGTACATATCTACTCAAGATGGAAGAATGGGCGTTTACTCATACTATACCCAAAATGAAACTTAGAAAATAATAAAAATCTGTCAGGTTCATTATTTATTATTATAAATATTTTGAAGGCAGATAATAAAAGAAAGAAAAAGATAGAAAAACAACAACAAAAAGAAAAAAGGAGCTTAAAAAGTTGAGATGAAGAAGAATTCACTCCCATCTCACTTCCCACACATATCTAGTCAAAATAAAGAACCCAAGAAATAATTCCACTAATGATGGTGATCCCCATCCATAAGAGCAACATTCCTTTTTATTTGAATAAAAAGAAAAATTTTCTTCTGTTTAGTCGAACAATTATAGACTCAGTTCGACTCGACTCAAATGGTTGGATAGTTCATTTTCAAATTTGAAGTAGCCTGAGTCCATTCTGTAATATATTATATATAACTAAATCCCTTCAAATGATCTTTTGAATTCTGGGTTAGCCCTGACCCTAAGTCATTTTCTAATCAATCACAATCTGTAATGAGGTTCTTTTAATTATCTCTGAGGAAAAAAAAAACTAGAGCATAGATTCACTTAAACTTGTAGAAACTATAAAATAAAGCGATTATAAACTGACAAATTAAGGATTGTTTAGGGTATGAGAACAGCTTAGCTGTCATGACGTATCATTAGATTAGCTTCTGGCAGCTATAAGAAAAAAGAAGTAAACACAATTCTGCTCTGTAACTTCCAAGGATATGAGTAAGACTGACCCCTCTTTGATCCTCAATTCTGCTTTGGTGAAAAAAACCCAACAAATCATCCGCATCACTCTCATCATTCTTGAATACAAATAACAAAAATGGAAAAAAAAAAGTACAAAAGTGACGTCATCAGTATGTGGAACTTTAGGTTTCAGGACTGATATGTGGGACTTCAGACTGAATCAGGCCGATATTGAACTAGACCGATATTGAACTAGACCACAGTCTTCATTCCTAAATAAGGACCGAGCACCAACTACTACGTGATTAATTCATACTAAGATATTCTCACTGTTCAAGAATAAAAGTAGTAAAGTTTCAGCTTTGGAAATTAGAAAGCATTATCTTATTACCAACTAAAATCTTACGCTATAAGTCATTTTACACAACTCGTAGACTGCGACTTTTCACCAATTACATCAGGATCTCCGAGCAAATAATATAAAATATTATAAAATCCTCGACTCAACAGGCTCAATAATAAACACCACTCTTTTTACTGAATTTTTGTGCTATTTTATTTTTTATTAAATTTTGAATACCCATTTGTGGAGTTCATTTCCCTTCATTTTCTAATTCTTCTTTTTGTATTCATGAGTTTTGGGTAAGACTCTAGCAGTATTTAAATATCTCCTTTTCTTCAATCTCATTATGGCTCAGAAGGAACAAATAAAAGTGGGATCATCTCCTCTTGAATAACTTCCCTATTAATCGTATTTGTGTTTTGGTATGCAAGTCCAGAAGTTTGATCATTGAGTTCCCCCTCCTCTTTGGCCAGGCAGGAGGTATTCGTGTCAAGTAAGTGAGCTTAGGTCTTTTAGAGTTCTAAAAGATTGGAAAGACAATAACGATGAGTGCATTATTATATGTCAGCAATATATGACGTCATTATATGACAGCCCCAATCAATTTATAAGTCTATGAAACCGTATCTTGCTGAGTTTTCAAGACCAGATAATGACGTCACAAAAAACAACCACCATAGACTACTTTCTTTGCTCAGTCATCCATTGGCCTATAGATAAATACCCATATAAAAAGGAAAGAGGCCAAGTACCCGGATAAAAACTTATACAATTACTAGCTAATAAACACAGACCCCAATATTTTAGGTACATGTTTTTGAGATAATGTGTTTAATATTTTTAAAGTGGGGCTTCTGATACAGGCATTATTTGGAATCATCCTTAATCTTTCCAACCACCTCAATTTTTTTTCTACGATGATGACGACGAAT
>NW_027291074.1:0-542 GCF_016086655.4 Lepeophtheirus salmonis | reverse complement strand
CATCAACATCGCTCAACCTTTCCCTACTAATTATCATATATAACAACATTTTATTTTATTCATGAATAATGATATCAACCCAATTATGGGTATGATGAGATGGGAAACCATCACCTACAACAAGAGGAGGAAGAGGGTTAGATCCCAAAACAATGTCTTGAAGAGGGAACCAAAAAGGGACTCGAAAAAGGTGAAAAACAAGATAAATCCTGATACAAAAAAGAAGGATTAAAAGCTAGCGAGGGAGAGAGGGAGAAACTAATTAACCCCCTCTTTCATAGAATTTTCATATTCCTGATATGCCTGGTGAAGACAACAAAGAATATAAAAAAGAAACCAGGGCCAAAAAGAAGTTTTTTTACGCCGACATTGCACAGGAGGCTAACGAAATTGTGATAATGAGAAAGAAAGGTGGAATGTTCCGCGAACACCACTTACAGACGGAAGCAACGGACCGGAGTAAAGTTAATAAGAACACCTTTGGATTGGGGGTACTATCATACACTAAAACATATATTCTGTAAGGGATTACATTTAAAAGG
>NW_027291073.1:0-954 GCF_016086655.4 Lepeophtheirus salmonis | reverse complement strand
TGTATTTCTTATATAATATCATTGACGTAATCTTCTCCTTCAATCTTTTAAATAAGTTATCATTGTCTATTGTGGAAGAAAGTCAAGCTTTCATCATAGCATAGAAGGAATATTTATTTGAATTCTGTGATGTATACGAAAGTTGATCTCTATAAATTAATGGTTCTTCCAAGCAATCATTATTTCATTTAGAAATCGATATAAAATCCAATGAACTCTTTTTTAATCTTTCGACAACTTCTTTTACCATTTGAATCACATCAAGATAGCTCAATTGATTACCCTATGAGTTGTAAAAGTTTGCCCAGCACAGCTACAACATAAAGCCTTTTTTATTCACCAACACAACACTACTACAAATACATTTATGTAATTTTTCGAAAATGCAATACGTGCACAGTTCATTAAAATATCCAATAAATTCAAATAAATATTATACAAAATTGTTTATTTGATTCGTTCACTTATTCAAATTCATACAGTTGATATTATATTCCATTGGTATTTATATTATCAAATTATCATAATAGTGATGTGTTGTTGCTTTAATTACAATAATATGTCTAAAACCCATAAAATTGTTTTAGGTTCTACTCCTCAAAGAATGTTTTCCTTTGCAAAGGACAAGGATCGGAGAAAGTTGTGAATTAGAGATGTTAGACGTCCCAAGTGGACTCCAACGGATAGTTCAAGAATTTGCGACGTAAGAATTCATGTTAAATAATAAATTAAGGCTCACTTTGAAGGGAATATGTTTCGTCGTCGATCTGTAGAAGGACGATGGCTATTGACTAACAACGCAGTTCTAACTCTTCTCGATTACAAGAACAAAATTGGAAACCCCAACAAATAGAAATATAATAAGGGAAGACCTGGATAAAAATAGATCTAACATCGCTTAGACCAAGAATTGTTATATTCACATGAAACAAACGTTTTACAGTCAACCATACG
>NW_027291072.1:0-8029 GCF_016086655.4 Lepeophtheirus salmonis | reverse complement strand
ACCTTCTTGAAATTATATAAAAGATAATTTTCATATAATTAATTGGGAGCTTTACTATTTAGAATTATATTTTAATACTAAAAATTAATTTTTAAGCCATTTTCCTTAATATTACTTGGGTTTTGCTACATAAATCAAGATTTTTGTGAATGAGGTTAACTTGTTGCGGTCAAATACGAAAAATAAACAAAAAAAAGTATACAACAAAAAAAATATATATTTCAATAAGTATCTTAGAAGGCCAGAAAGTGCCATCTGAATGTGACCAACGTATTTCGGTCGGTGCACTGTTGGACACTGGCAAGAAACCAACGGAGTAGAAGTTGTTACTATGGGTCCAGACAATCTACCTGGACATGAACGTGGTGTTCCAACAGAATGGTTCCCCTGCACACACGTCCAAAAAGGCCCAAAAGTGGTTGGAAAACAACTTGCCTTTCTGGCCAAAGAAAATGTGGTCCCCTACTCACCAGATGCCAACCCATTGGACTTCACTTTTGGGTGCATGTTGAATCCAAGGCCTTCACCGTCCATCACCCAAACATCAACAACCTCAAGGACACAGTCAAACAGCACTGGGATGACAGGTCATAGGACTATATCCACAATTGGTGCAAGGCCTTCCGTAGCCACTTTGAAGCCATCATTGCAGCCAAGGGGGCTACATCTATGATTAGGGTAGCAAAAACATTATATTAATTATTTTTATTGCCATAATGCTTTCAATATGCTATGTAAATTTTAGATTAGAAAGAGAAACCTCACTCCGTAGTCCATCCTATTAATATTAATATCCGTGCTTCCAACTCCGTCTTAGAATGGAATATAAGAGATATCTAAGCAAGAAAGAATAAGAAGCCCTACAAAAAAAACCCTAATACTTTTTACGAAAAACATATGGATATATGGAACTGAGTCCACATGTAGTTCTGTTGATTTCATATGTGTTTATAACATTTGGATATCCAAGATGTTCAGGGACACCATCTCTTTAGAAAAGGTTGTTGGGCGTGACTCAGTTGATGGCATCTCATTTAATATAAGTATCAGTCATTGTGCAGATGCCATTTAGCGTCCAAATCTGTTTCTTCATCATCCATTGGTTCAAATACACATCTGTCGCTCTAGATCTTTGAAATTGAAAATAATCATTATATACTTTTATAAGAACTAAGTATAAATTTAATCAATATCAATAATATTGATATGAAATGTACAGTGAGAAACAAAGCAACTTATCATCCTTCTTCTGCATTCCTTCTATGGAAACTCCTTCCAAATCAACTCTTTTTCATCTCCTAACATTCTTAAAAAAACTCTTTCATTCATTTGAGTCCTTAAGTATCATAAATGTACATAACAAACAAACAACTCATACCTATGACACAGAGTCTATTTATAAGACTGTATTATTTTTGTAACTGTAGACACTGTATCCTACCTTTCGATTCCATTTAACTTGTGAGCCTCTTTTGTCATAGGAAAGAAAGTAGAAGATTGTCCTGGACAATAACTTAATGTGGTCCTCTTTTCTAGATATTTTTATTAGCAAAGCTGCAAAATATACTCAACTATCCTATTACCTACACATATCCTTATATAGTTTATGGGAGCTCTTACGTGATAAATATGTTAATAAATTATCAAATAATAAATCCATCAATGAATTAATAATATATGAATACCTATATTGTATCTCTCATATACTCCTCCTCTTCCTTTAAATTAAGGATTCATTATTCCAATATATGATTCATTGTTAAATCTCTCTCCGGATTCTACATATAGTTAGATATCGATTGGTTAGTCGTTCCGAGTGTAAGCTGCTTTAACTTGGGAGACATTTTAACATTTCGTCGTCAAACACAATCTAAGTGTTGTGGATAACCTAACAGGTCAATAGACACCCTAATTAAATTCCTACCAATCATTTAAGTCTTTGCTACATAACAATTTCTGTTAAATTAAATATTACTTGAATAACTCAAATACTTGTTTTAGGCTTACTTTAAAAAAAAATAAGGTTGGGTCGTCGACATTTAGGATGATGGCTATTGACACAGGATGTAGTTCCAAATTTTTGATTATAAATAGAAAATAATGGTAGTATAATAATAATTATATTATAATAATTTCACAAGTAATAGGAAAAGATAGGATTAAAATAGAGAAAGTTAAAGTAAATAGCTCTGAAGATTATTACATTGTAGATTATGTAGACGTTTTTACCTTTGATTTGTTTATTTGGAAAATAAGATTTGAATCTTGCTGATGTGTTGCAATTTATTTCACATGGTTCTCTTAAGGCATTAAAGGAATATTTCTAAATTAGTCACCATGTATTTCTTACTAACTAAAATTAAAACAATATATTTTCAAGGAATTGAAAGTTAACAAAAATAATATTAAAGTGCATTATGCTTAAAAAACAAAAATGAATGGTAAGCTTTGCTTGCCATAGAAATCTAACAATATTCGATAATATTCTCATTTTAAAGTGTTTTAGTGTGGGCCCTGTAGAATTTATTCGAATTTAGAAATATTTTCAAATTTTATATTTTTATTATAGGTAGAACATTTTGATAATACCGACAAAACAATATTTTTTTGCTTGGGGGATCTGATGCACCCTACATACTATGACGATCAATTTACCCAAATGATGGGAATTTTTGTTTTGTTTGTGATGAACTGACATTCCATAAAGAGAACCAACATTTTACACCATTAATCAATAGATGTTCCAAACATTGCTTTGGTTTTAAAGTTGTAAATCCGAATAAAAGCTAGACTTCTCATGTATGTTGCGTGTGTGAATAATTATTATCGTCATTTTTCATTTCCCTTAACTTTGTCATAGAGGGGGCCAGCAAAGTATATTCCCAACTGTTATTTTTGATTCTCAGAAGAAGCAAGTATTAAAATGAAAATACTATTGGACCAATTGCTTACATTCAAAAATGTCCTGTACCCGTTTCTCCGAATCCAATCAAAATAATTGATTATTAATTGAGCCAGAAAGAGCTAAATCCTCTCATTCATTATTTAAATATGACAAATCAGTCAGCCGATATTTTATCTTCAAAATTGAAACATGGAATCCTGTGAAAAAATAAAATAATATTATATGATACAAGAAATGACAATCTGATTTTCAAAAGTTTTTCCCACTTGAAGATGACATATTTTTGAATGATATTAAACATAATGGTTTATAAATGTCCAAAATATCGTTAAATGTATACTGTACAGTTAGTGAGCAAGATGAGTCAATTGGTTTAAAATTGTATCGTCCGAACAAGACGAATATCAGGTTCAAAATGCAAAAACAAAAAAATATATCATAATCCATTCATGTAATCTTTAGTAGTAATGACTAATTGTAAGGATAAACATTTTGTGAAAGGCAAGGAGAAAGTAGGAATAAGTAATAAGTTTCGACATGGTACTTTGGAATTAATGGATTACAATATTTGAATTGGCTACTTATTAAATAATTTATAAAATATATCTCACATAAATAAAACTGATAGCTCACGTCAATTTTAACAGGACCCTTGAATGAAATTGTCTTAATATGTATCTTAAACTGTATACATTATTTATGAATAAGTTCGTAACTTTGACTGATTACTGATATATTTCCGAACTCTCTATTAATTATTAGACTCGCAAAATTATATGTCGAGTCCTAGTCTGTATTAGGGATGGGGTGGTTCAGAACTCAACTGTGAAATCGTTTGACAAGACTCATATACTGCCCCTTTCAGTAAAAATAAGTTATATGTAAAGCCTTATATTTTCATTTATTTATTATTATTATTACAGAAAAAAATAAAAATTTCAAAAAATTTTTTATAAAAAAATTTGGGGAAAAAAAAATTTTTTGGGGAAAATTACATTTCTTGAAAAAAAACATTGAAAATTAAATTTTTTGGTATAAAATTTCAAAAATCGAAGCCTGTTTCACATAAATTAATTATTTTTGAATAAACTTTTTCAAAACTAACAAAAAAAATCAAAAATTTATAGCTATTCTTAAAAAATTAAATTTTAGGGAAAAAAATTGAAAAAAGGAATTAAATAATTTTAATTTATTGAAAAATTTGTAAAAATATTTTACGTTTTAATAAAAATCAAAAATTCCTTAATTTGGGGGGAGGCTATAACCTGTGATAAAACATGTTTTTTCATTCGTAATAACACTTTATTTCATTCAAAATACACTTTGTATAAATCAGCCAAGGTATTTCAATATAACATCAATATTTATGGCTCTCAATTATATATACATACGTTAATACAAAATAATGAGATAGAATTTTCTCGATCAAATAGTTGGATATTCCATCATTTTTATAATGATTTGATTCCTTTATAAAACTTGGCTCAGTTATGCAGCTGAATCAATGGAGAAAAATTCCCTATAAAAAAAAATTGTCTTTAATATAATGCCTAATGACCATAATAAAAAATCAGAATGATGTAATTTTCTTAATAAATAATCTACTAAAAAGTGCGCTCTGATCCTATAAGACTATTTTATTACTTAAGTTAGTCATAAAAAAATAAACAATCTACAAAAA
This sequence comes from Lepeophtheirus salmonis, assembly GCF_016086655.4. Taxonomy (NCBI): domain Eukaryota; kingdom Metazoa; phylum Arthropoda; class Copepoda; order Siphonostomatoida; family Caligidae; genus Lepeophtheirus; species Lepeophtheirus salmonis. The sequence continues at coordinate 3,443 of NW_027291072.1, read as the reverse complement.
TAATATAGTTTTTCATTACTTTGGAAGCATATAAAGATGCAATTTTTTAATTCAATTTATAGATATTTTTTTAAATATTTAATCATTTTTCTATAACAAATTAGATTATTACAATATTTCTCAATCTTTTGCAAATATTCTTTTAATCTAATTTATAGAAAATGTAAACAAAAATAAGAATGTACTGATCTCATAAATTATTTTAATATATGATACCACTGACAATCCTAATGTAAAAATAAATGAGTGCAAGAAATAAATAATGTTCTTTTCATCACTAGATGACACCCTTTTCAATCTCAATAATTCTTTTTTTTTTTTTTTTATTCGTTGGTCTTTTAAAAAAATTTGGTACTTTTTTCATTTATTTTGTAATTAAATGAAGATGTGATCTAATAGCATGTATTAAAAAAATTACTGGGTGCCATAAATTAGTCATCATAACATTATTTTCTATTACTTACTCGTAAACTACTTACTCCCTTGAATGTATTATGTATAATATACTATTTTTAAAAGCTGCATCACTCTAAAAATTTACTAAACTTTATTTTTGGGAGAATTCCATATTATTGTATTGCTTCAAGCGTTAAAACATGTCATTCATCGAAACTCTAGGAGAGAGAATAAATAAGTTCATTTTAAAGTTTGGAGCCTAATAGAATAAATAAAATACCAAAAAATAAGACACTTTTATTACTGAATTCCTTAAAATATGTTATAGAGCCTCTATGGATCATCAGATATGTTATATATAGTAGTTTTACGTCCAAGCAATTTCTATAACGACATTTGGAAAAGCCTTGTTCTTCGAAAATGAATTATGAATTTAAATCATTAGTTGGTGCTGCCACTACGAAGCAAATGGAGGCGGAAGACTTAATAAATATAATAACAAAGAAGAATGCAGAAGTTTTGTTACAAAAAAGAGAAATCATGTTCGGCAAAATAATATGATAAAAAAACTTTAGTATGAAAGATTGTACTAATGATGAACGAACCATATCAAAATTGAATGGAATATTGTGAGTATTTATTCCATTAAACATAAGCCTTACATTATTTATTTAAATATTTATTATTAGTGTCATTTTCCAAGTTTTTTTTAATCATTTATATTTATTTTATTATTAAAAATCATTATCTATCTTATTATTGATATTATTTCTCGTAAGTTTTTCAAAATATACAAATTTCAAAAAGTTTTTATGATTTATGAAGTATCCGTAGTTAGGTTTGTTATGATGAATAATGAATTTATTTATTTTCGCTGTTTTATCCTTTGTTAGTGTACAAATTTATTCCATTCGAACATAGAAATTAGTAGCACTATGCATTATTTTTCATTAATAAAAACGTAATTTTTGAAATGAGGGACTTGCTCCTTGAAATGAGGCACAGAGCTATAGTGACTTGTATTTATTCATGTGAGACCTTTACCATAGCGTCAAAATTGTATATCTTGTTGCACCAAAAGGGGAGGGGGGTGATTTTTGTATTTATAGTTTATTAAATAACAAAATTTATTAAATTGTCCTTAAATTATAGTTTATTAAATAACAAAAAGGTCCTTAAATCAGTTTAGTACATGAATAAATTAACATACAATAGACAATGTCATAGGAAGCAGTTAAAACTACGCTCCCAAATTTACCATGAATATGAGCTCATTTATGTAAGACTTTTGATTCTTTGGACTATTCCTTGCCAAACAGGAAAAAAGCTCAATCCACATAACCCCAAAAAAGGTAACAAAAGTCATGAAAAGAGAGAAAAAGAAGCCAATTAAGCTAGACATTGTTCCTTGTTTCTTCCCAAGTCATTCGATTGAAGTTGGGGAAATTCATATTATCATCGTAATAAAAACTTTTCCAATTGAAGGAGCGTGCTATCTGGAGAACATAATGAAAGGGATTAAATTACTTAACTATTCATAATCTATCATGTTTATTGATTATAAGCAAAGTCATACTTGTTGCACAGATATACTTGCATTTGAAATTGAAATATTGAAAGGTGTTAGATTGAGTAGATCTAAGTCTGGTAAATCATTTTGACAATACATAAGGTACTTCGTTAGCTCATTTTTTGACATTTCTCTAGACATTCCGATAATTCTACTCAGTTTCCCCCGAAAAACCATGCTTCTTTCATGTGTAAAAAGTTTTTCCGCTTTTGATCCACCAAAATCCATGTCTTGAATGTCATGGCTCATTATTTTAAATGTACTGTTAAATATGTTTGTTATTGAAGGAAATATCGAATTGTGATAAACTTGAACTTGTGTTCCATTTAATTCAAAAAGAAAGAAGAAATAAGAACATGGTAACAACTATAGTTATTCCAGTCAGTGATTGATGGAAAATTTAAAACTTTGTAGCTTGTTTAAACTAAAAAATCGTTTGCAGGATTTTCTTTTTTGTAGGGTTGACTTAGTTTATGATTTTTTTTTAATTCAACGCCACATATAAATAAGTTTGCAATATTTGGCGAAGGAGGCTGCTGGACCCCACCCACCTTCCCCTCTTGGACGACTCTGAAGAGGCTAAAAGATCTTACAGTCTATTTTGTACTTATATAAGTCATATCAATTATCATATATAGGGTGCACGATGATCAAAAATGGGGGGTTGTAATAAATGTGTTTGCGATTCTATTTTTAACAGTACGAATGTTCAGTTACCAAAATGAAATAAAGTCTTGCTTATAGACTTATTTTCTTTTTTTTTAATGCAAAAAATGACTAAAAAATGGTATTGAAAAAAGAATAAAGATAAACGCTCTTCTTTACGCCCAAATTCCCCAAAAGAAATTACAGAGGTCCTCAAAAATTCAAACCGTTGAGCGTAAAAAATAAAAAACATAACAAGGACACTAAGTACAGGAGCGGTAGGATATGTTTTGTGGCAATTTCAATGAAGATGTATTGATCGTAATCAGCAACAACTCCAAAATTTCCATCAGCCAGCACTCCCGTGAGATGAACGTGTCACAAGACAGAATTAGAAGATTTTTGAAAAAAAAGGTCAATCTTATTCCTCAACCCAACCTTGACTTGGTTAAGGCACCTAACACGACGGGTGTGGAACTCATATCTGACTGAAAAAATAGTCTAGCCCTGTCATACTTTCTGACCCATGTTAAATTTGTGATTGATGTACGGAGCTCTTTTATTGAATTTTAAAAGTGCATTTTTAATATACAATGTATATACAATTTTGCAATTTTTTAATTCAAATAAATTGATTAATCAAAAAGATATTAACAGTTAGATATTTCATTGCTTGACCTACCATTGTTTGTCCTGAATATTAGGGGAGGACAAGTAAAGCATATGCTTCGATTTTTTCATTAACCTAAACTAATATAGATATACAAAACAGGAAGTATTACAGAAATGGAGGGCTGACTTGCATTGTAGATCTACAGATGTAGTCCCTTAT
>NW_027291071.1:0-498 GCF_016086655.4 Lepeophtheirus salmonis | reverse complement strand
TTCTCTTTCTCACGGCGTTACCTCGCTAACACAAACATACCCATTGTATTTTGTTGTCAGCTGTCGATTGCCTCCTCTCACTCGATACGTCATGGCTATTTGATAATTTATTCTTTTTCATAAATATACGAAGTAATAACTAACAGGTTATTCTTAAAGTTGATAATCCCGTAAAGAAAAATGCATGTAAAGGAGAAGGGGGGCAGTTGACTTATGGTATCAATGTTTAAAATACTGGATCTGATTATCAGCTGCCTGGTTTATTATGATTTTTGAGAGTATAACGAAAGTATTTATTAGCAAAATGTTTAATAAAGATATACTACGTATAATTGAATTAGACGTTTTTTATCCGTTACAGTAGATTTGAAAAAGTCACACTCCATGGAATTGTAATTCATTATGAACCCTATTCTCAGAATCATAACTAATGAAACAACAAAGTAGAGTATTTCGAAATACATTTGAAGTTCCAAGTTTAAAAATCTACATACTAAA
>NW_027291070.1:0-649 GCF_016086655.4 Lepeophtheirus salmonis | reverse complement strand
ATGAGTGATAAATTAGTGAATACAAACACTCTCTCTCTTTTTCCGTTTATGTATTTTAATTAGTGTTGGATCGGTTTGAGGACTGCATTCATAAATCAGTAGTCTTGGATCAGTCCTAGGACCACATATAAAAACTAATAAGTAAATAGTAACTATTTCTGGAAGAAAAGTATATTTTCGTGTGCTCCTTTTTTTTTTTTTTAAATATGAAATATTTTTATGTTCAAAACGCCGAATGTTCGTATGTTTTTAACTCGGTTGCCTACAGCTCCATTTTTGTTAACACCTCCTTTCCCTTTTTAAGGCGGCTTACCACATCTTTCGTGCGTATAAGTGTATATATAGGTATAAATATGTATATACATATATATAAATGATATCGGGATAAGATTTCTTCTCATAAAAATATCATTTATATATATTCAGCCTAGTTTTTGTGTCTTTTTTGCTCGCTGCATAAAATGTTAAAATGGTAGAAAAGGAGTTTAGATTATAATTTTTCTTCTGACAATTGTATTTTGTCACTTTTTTAACTGTCTAGTGCATGTTAGCCTGCCCTGTAGACACTAATACTGCTTATTTTCTTCTCTGCCACGGAGTGGAATGAAATAATAATGAAACGATTCGCTATATCCTCACTATTATAAAA
>NW_027291069.1:0-523 GCF_016086655.4 Lepeophtheirus salmonis | reverse complement strand
AAATGAAAAATGTGTCATCCTCTCAGCTCAAGAACGATTCCTGTAGTTCACGGCGCACGACCAGAGATCATATTTGGAAAAAAATATATCACCTTTGTTGAGTTCTTCACCTAAAATATAGTATTAAAGAAAACAATGTGCCCAACGTTGGACAGCTTGAACTGAAACAACAAGAATATATCAGAATTCGGACTCTAACCATGAGGATTCCTTATTGTTATTGGCAAAAATTGTTAATTACAAAACTCACTCAATAACTTATTACAAGACTGGGCTTTGAAACACCATATTAAATACTCGGCTGAGTATCTTCTTGTTATTTCTTATTTGTATTATATAAATGTATATATGTGTTATTCTTTTGTGAATACATAAGATATTATTATTTCAAATAATTATTTATTAATTAATTTATTAACTATTAATTTGTTTATTTGGTGCATGTGTTTATGTTTAAGATATATTTAGGTAAAATTAGTTCAAAAAGATGATTTTTTGAAATTATTATATTTTATACAGAAAA
>NW_027291068.1:0-621 GCF_016086655.4 Lepeophtheirus salmonis | reverse complement strand
AGTTACAAATTACGGGAATACGTAATGTTCCAAAATCACACTCAAGGCTCCTTTACTAGTGAAGGGTACATGAACTATAGTCATACAATTGTTGCAATTAATACTACTGCTTATACCCTTAAAAGGAAATGGGAATAATCCAAGTAATGCATAGATATTTAATGATTGATTTCTAAACAATGGTTTTCCTTATAATAAATACGTACATGCAATATACATAATTACTTGTGTATTAATTACTAAGGGGAGTATCGGACTTTCATCAGACTCTTGAACTCTTACTGTTATTGATAGTTGTTTTTCAATTTGAAGGCGTTGATTTGTAGTTTCATTGGACTTCTTTAACACAGTCTATTGTTCTCAACCTTTCAAATGGCTGATTTTGCATATTCTTTATTTTAGGCTCTTGCAACTTTGAGAGTTTTATAATTATTATTATTACGGGTATTAGAGTCTTCCTAAAATTCTGTTAAATGCTTCAAGGATGTGACTATCAAAAATTGATTTTGAAAATCTCTTTTCCATTGGCTTTAAAGTGTAAAAAAAGTACAAAGTTCATGTAGGACATTATTAAGATCCTTCAAGTTTCATATTCTAAGTTTTATTCGAAATTATTGGAAC
>NW_027291067.1:0-2924 GCF_016086655.4 Lepeophtheirus salmonis | reverse complement strand
ATAATAATAACATCTTTGAAAAATAAAAATAAACTCTGTTCTATTTGCAACTATAAAAAGTATGGTACTCGTCTAAAGTCATTTTATTTTTTCTTACAATTCTGCTTATGATTATAGTTATAAAATTTCACAATAGACGAGCGCAAGTATTTTTGTAGTTGTAACCTGAAGAGTGTATTTATTTTCGAAAGCTGCTATCATTATTTTTTTATTTTTAAAGAGAAAACTCTAAGTGTAAAGGATTTGCCAGTCCGTTAAAGACGAAGAGTAAGACTGAGGATTTGTTGCGGAAATATAAGTGGATTTCCTTGATAGACTTTCATTAAAATTGAAGATCAACATCGGAGAAAATTTTTTGCCTATAGTCTTGGAAGATACATTTAGAATTTGTGTTTATTTCATTTTTAGCATAAAATAATAATCTATATAATAGATCAAAATTTGTCTATATTAATGTTAGGATTCTGTACAGACATTGTTGAGTGTGTCTTAGAACTGCGTAGACACTTGATATAAGAAATAACAATGCAATTGATCATGCTTGTCATATTAAGGAAAAACATAAAAGGGAGTTAATATGTACAAAGTTGTATAACAACGAGCGTGTGTAGCTAAATCTCATCAAAAAAAGAAAGTATATTATACAAAATAGAAAAATAACTTTAAATCAGGCTTAGCAACGAGTGTGTGTAACTAAACCTCAGCCAAGGAGCACTCTAGAGACTAAACTACTCCTTGTCTCATCACGTCATATTAAAAAAAAAAAGTACATATATTTAGTGGTTAGTGTACGAGGTTTATTGTTGTTGGAAATCAGAACAATCTTTTTTATTATTTTTTTGTTATCATTATTCTTTCATTCTTGAGGAGATAATATTTAAATAATGAGTAATTACGTGTGAATATACTCACGAAAAACGTCGAGCAACTCTGAAGATTTCTAGAGGAGTTATTTCCTATATTAACAAACCAAATCTATATTATTAAATAAAAGTGTGTGTGTTCGTCGACGAATAATAACTCCTGGCAGTGTTAGGGAACTACTTCTAGTATACAATAAGGTCACATCATGTTAGAACAGAAAATGTATCAATTCCTTTGGATTTGATGAATCTATACAATTAATTATTTATAAACATTATTTGAATCGCTGCGTTAAAACTTTTTGGTGAAGTTATGGAACGGCGAAGATTGTTAAAAACTTTTATAAGGAGAAACTTTAGGATTATTTTATTAATTTTACGAGACAAATGGGAAATCGATCAGTCCAACTTCTTCAGATAGACCATCATAAAAAAATACATAGTTCAACTAAGACAGAAAAGTGTTTTAGTGAGTGAAGAAGCTTCTACGGACAGAAGTCTAAAAGCGTTGTTTATTGAACATTTTAATTATTCAATTTATTAGTTTCGGTAGAGTAGTTACAAACACTCAACAACGTGGAACATCCATGGTGTAACTCAAGAAAATAGTATATTTTTTGTTGTCATTTCAACATGGAGACACCGAGTCACTTTTTGTCAGAGTGTGAAATCTTGAGAAAGTTTAGAGAAAAGAATATAGCAAGTGGTTTGCAATAGGTATCAGTTTTTATTAAGGACAAGTATTTTTACTTTTATTTATATCAGACCATATCAAAATGAAATTAACGTTTTAATAAATAAAACTTTCCTAATTTTATACAAATTTAGAAGCAATACAATTATCCTGCCAGAAAAAATGATTTAATTATTACCTCTTGTCAACGACCATAGTTCCCTTTCATCCTCCACGAGACCCTATAACAGGCACAACCATAGTTGTTCCGCCTTCCGTAGACGAACAAACATTCTCCTTGTTGACGAAAACGGGCTACCCAACTCTAACAGGTCTAGCTTCACCGATTATCCCACAGCAGGGAGGTCACGTTGTCTTTATCCCATCCTCGTCGTCACTGTTGTTTCTAATGACAAGGTTGGTAGACACAATCTATTAAATTGGAGGCATGGAGGAATAATACAAGGTAATATAAGGAACACATTTGAATTATCATTAATAGATATTATTGACTATTCTGACAATATATAAGAAAACAAGGCTATTTATACTTAAGATAGAAACAGTACTTTATATACATCATATGAAATAATCATACTAATAATTAGAAGAATCAGAAACAATAAGAGGGGAGATGACAGGAAAGAAGATCCTTTAATATAAAATACATTTTTATTATAATTTTTGTAAGTTTATATATTCATATCCTATTTATATATTGTTTCATGTCGTCTCTTTTGTTGATAATGAATAAATAAATGAATTTTTGTCAACCTAGTAATGTGTAGGGATGGGTATTTCGGTGAGCGCGAATTGAAGGTGGGAGCGAGACATATGATACAACTGAATTAAGACCCTTGTTCCTATGTTTTCCTTTCATTTCATTATGTGGAGAGTAAATTAATTAAGTTGCTATAAAGAGGAGGACCTTCCACATTTAAGTTAGCAAAGGGCAGGAAAAATATTACAATTAGATTAACATATATACATAGTATATAGGAGGACCTTTTAAGACAAAACAGGTTGAGATCTCTGTAATATATGATGTAAGAACTTTGTTGAAATACATTCAGTTTAAGTTAGTAATTCTACGTGGTATGTTCCTTCATATACATAAAGTACATAAGTATTCTATTATGTATATTTTTAATACATATATACACAAAAGCAAGTGGAAATTTAGAGAAGATATTAACACCGGGACAATCTATTGAAGAATGAACAAAAAAGAAAAAAGAAAACCATTTTCCCTTTTTAATCATGAACTGTTATTTTTCACTCAATTTTGTCAGTCCCGAATACCAAGGTTAATAGAAATACAAGGTTCGAACATAATTTAATCGGGCTTGCTAGAATTTCAATTTGATGTATCGTACCGACTGTTGGCA
>NW_027291066.1:0-550 GCF_016086655.4 Lepeophtheirus salmonis | reverse complement strand
TTGGTTAAATTAGCTTAATGGATCCAATATTTTATGAGCCTTTGAATAATTAAGTAAAAAATTATTTTGCAAAATAATTTGAAATTTATTCTTATCCTGAAATACAAATGCATCGTGAAAAATAATCTTTAACATCCATTTATCATGCGTTGATTCAATGAAATATACGTAAGAAATGTCTTCGATGTTAATATTCAATTTATAATCTGTTAAACATAAATAATTATCAAATCAAAATAAATTGTATTAATCTGCTAGTTTCAACTAAATTTTTCAAATAAAAAGTAAGAATCTGACGGAACACAAAATGTATGGATCGCTAGAAACTGTAGTTAAGGAATGATGATTCACAGTTTTGATTTGGTACACCTTGATCCATATTTTTGTCATTGAGGTAGTCACAAGAAAAAGTATATAACATCTGTATTTGGGACATATCCTTTCGTACGTTGCTAGGGTGTTACTATTTTAATGAAGAAAAACTATTGCTTTGGTGCTTTTTTTATAGGGATCTAAATTTGAAAATTCTAAATTGAAAGCAAAAATTGAG
>NW_027291065.1:0-514 GCF_016086655.4 Lepeophtheirus salmonis | reverse complement strand
GTGGAAAAATATATAATAACACACTTCATGCGTTTTTTAAATTTATGTTCGCATGAGAATACAGTTGAAATTTCCTCTAATAAATTTAACGTTACTGTGCATTATTGTTCCTACCATTTTGATAGTTAATCGATCCATTCTTGTTTCAGAGGCCAGGGAAAATCTGGGTGCAAAATTCCTATTTTCATGCATGCATATTGAGATATATATATTTCATCTTGGCCAATATCTTTAACAAAATACACGATCTCCTTATGCTGACGATTTCCGCGTCTAAATATCAATTCAACACTTCTTATTATTTCCAATCTCGAGCCGTTCACACCGAAAATTTTGTGGATGGCGCGTTAAATTATAATAAATTCGTAGGCCTACAATAGAAGCCATTGCATTATCATCTATTACTGCAATTTTTTTTCAAACAAACTCTCCCCTGGCGTCCAATATGTCAATTACAAATTTGTTCGGCTCCCATTCACGAACAGAATTTATTATTAAGACTGATATTTGTAGC
>NW_027291064.1:0-907 GCF_016086655.4 Lepeophtheirus salmonis | reverse complement strand
AGGTTATATTACATTCCGCTTCCAGAAATTACTAAAATAAAGGAACTCAAAAATCTATTCCGGCTCTTATCTCTTCAACTCTGTATTTTTACTTCATTCCGTCAATTATGGTGATAGTTTTAGGTAATTAATATCATACAGAAGGGAAGCAAAAACTCTTTCGTCAAAAAGAAAGATATAATATAATAAATGATCCAATATTCAGGGCATGAAATAAATTATTAATGTAAAAACATCCTCTCAGCTGTCTTAAGAGAGATATAAACACTTATTCCATCTTAGAAGTAAGGAATCACCATCCATTTTTATTCTCCAAAGAGCAATCTGTGACATAGATTGTAATTCATATTCTTCTCAATAATAAGAGAACTCAATTCGACATATGAAGCAAAAGTTGAAGGTTAGGGATTCAAGGCATATAAATTTTGGAAGCCTTTGGGAAAAGAGGACGAAAATAGAGAAATATGATATATGTAGAGTCAATACTTTAGTACATTTGTATTTCACCTTGTCAGTTGAAGTAATCAATAGTCAAAAGAGTACGTAATACAAACCTCAAATGGTTGAAATGAGGATGAGTTCAAAGAGCAGCTTCTCAAACGGATCAGGTCACTTAATTATTTAATGGTATTATTGGCACACGAAAATAGTAATCATCTCGTTGTCGATTGCAAAGTTTATAAGAAAAATTCAAAGACTTTGAAAAACTCCGTTCTGGTTTGGTACAAGTTGGTAGAATATTTAAAAGTGCCTCTTTTAAATGTACAAGGACTTCAATTTCATTCAAGTCCCCAGTTTGGTCATCCAAACTTATAGCTTCTTTAACTGCTTTATTCATGCAAAATAAATCATAAATTACATTACCAGCAGTTTTTTATTTAAGGATTCCTTTAGTTTTATTCGATGA
>NW_027291062.1:0-2094 GCF_016086655.4 Lepeophtheirus salmonis | reverse complement strand
TGTCCAGAAGGGAGTTGTTTTTGGAGGATAATTGACAGGACAAGAAGGAGAATAACACAAACCCTGTTTGTATTCAACAATAAATAAAAAACTCGAAAAATTATGAAATAATTTTCTAATCAATAAAATTTAGACTAATATAAAAGTCCTTATTTATTTATTTAATTTTTTTATTATACAGAGGCAACGAAACAAATCATTTTCATTTTAAAGGTTCATCAAAGGTTGATTGTCCTCATAAATAAATTATGGTTAACTTCTGAAAACATATATATATTCCCCCGTCCTGCAACGTGAAAAAAAGCGGGAGTCATCCATGTGTCTAGAATTCTGTGATTTAGTGCAGAGCATGAACTACAAATTAATATACTTATAATTATCGCTTATTAATATACAAAAAAAAACTTGCCGAAGAAATGGACAAGTACGTCCTAGTATAATACATTATATATATAAGTAATTTTAATAGAATCAATTAATAGTGGGTAATTGAAAAAACTGATATTGTCATTATTTAAAATGTTATGAAGCATGCAAACTGTAACTTGTACAATATGTTAATACAAGTTAAAACTCGTATAAAATTACAATTTCTTAACAACATAGATACATAATAATCGAGATGTCGCCTCAAATTTAAATAATTAACAACTTCAATGAGCGTTAATACACACCGGCCAACTGATTGTGCTGGTGAACTGCTGTGGGCCAGGGGATCCTTTGCAATATTAAAAGGGGTCCTTAATTCTCAAGGAAGCGGCAGCGGAGGAATTTAACCTGCCTTGGGGCCCAACAGTTCATCTCTATTACCTGTGGATGACCTGTATTTTGGGAAATCAGAAGGATTTCTGGATGCTCAGGAAAGCTTCGGCGAATAAAGGTATTCTGCTTTTGGCCCAGCAATTAATCTGCACAAGCCGTGGGTCATAATGTATTATAGGATATTAGAAGGGGTATTTGATGCTTAAAGAAGTAATGCTTAAAGAATTTAATCAACCTTGGGGTTCACCTGTACTACTTGAGGGTTGAGTTGTATTTTAGGATATTAGAAGGCTTCCTTTATGCTCAGCGGGCGATTTTTTTTTATCTTTCAATAGTTTAATTCGCCGAATATAAATAATGAAATGAAATTACACACGATAATATTGTCTTTCAATGAAATTATAATGTGGGAAGTGCATCCAATAAGTAATCTGAAACACCTGGAAATATCATCGGCACTGCATTTGGATTCTATTTAGCCAGTTTTGTTCCTTTAGATGTATTGTTTTTTTAATTGAATAACATTCTTGCCATTCCTCTCGAATGAGATGACAAATACAAACACGAGAATGCTTAGTAGCAGGAACAAATCCTTCCTACGTAAAGCCTTTACCCGCTTTTCCCTGAGATCGTCATTCTTAGGAAATGAGTGGAAAGAAACCTTCAGCTTAGGGATACAAGAATTGGGTCCATTTTGACTAATTTTTAACTGACCGTAGCCATTTTACAGCCAAGGCAGCAACAGGTTAACATATTATCTGTAAGTATTGGTAATGATTGTGGGGCTTGGAAGTACTCCGATAGTTAATCAGGCATGTCTTCAGTATGGGAGGAAAACGGAGAGCCTCATTAACTCTAATTAATTATTGGAACCCTAGAATTAACACTTACCCACGCTCTTTTTGTAACTAATTCAATTAATTAACACCAATAGGGAACTTTTAACAAAAAACTTACGCCTTCACAAATAAAAAATAAACAGGACTAAGGAAATATTAGCCCTTCCATGCACTCTAGTATTCCTTGAGCAATATAAGTATAGATCCGGGTGTAAACATTGTGAGATCATCAGCATATAATAATCGTTCTATGATAGTATTTACTAATTTTAATCAATTTATTCTCACCTCTGAGTTAATGTTGTCCCATACAGCATTGATAAAGATAATAAAAGTGGAGGTGGGGAAGTAAATCTCCTTGTCTTCGTCCTCAGAGTATTGGAAACCTGAGCCTTTTGTTATCCTGTCTTTATGGAAACATATTCCATAAAAATGAACATATAAACAAATGTATTCCTTATATTGGTCATAAACTAGCTTTTATCACAATTAG
>NW_027291061.1:0-25535 GCF_016086655.4 Lepeophtheirus salmonis | reverse complement strand
TTTTGGATTCAGAACCAAGATCAAAATATTATTCCAAACTATAAATTAAGAATAATTTATTCCTAGATGCGTATAGTTTTATCAAAAAAAAAAGTATGTTGATTTATTTTTTTTTTTAGGGGCTGATAATTTAAATTTTATTTTTAAAGTATCATTCCAATAGGACATAGTCAAGACATATATTTTAAGGTCGAACTCAAAAAGTTTAGTAACCATTGGTTAGTCCATTTATGATTTAACAGTAATGAGTTCCTTCTCTTTTCTCCCTCAAAAAATAAATTACTTAGTTATCCATAATTTTGCGGAACATATTGTTTGTACGGAAACACTCAACCTATCAGTTTATGAAATTGAAAATTAGAGAGATTCATGAACTAATTTTTTTTTATCGATAGGATCACATTTACCAATATGTGAAAAAAAAAGAAGAAATAGGAAGTTAAGGTGGTCCCCTTACAATTTTATAAAGTTTCATTCGATTAGGTGGGAGTAAAGTATTAAAAGAAAGTGGCGCATCAAAGACTATTACATCATTATTTTTTATTATTTGAATGGAAACGAGATACATTTTTCCCCGCTAGGGAGCGTTCATGAAGCAACAGCTGAGTGTGGAAATAATTAATAAATATTAAATACTAATTTTCCAAATTCAAAAGTAATAGGCTAATATAGTAATAGTAATACTTATTAGTAATAGCTAAGACTGGGACTATATAATGGAGGGATTACGACTTGTTTTTCACTCTCACAGCTTATCGACACTTGTAGCTACGGCTTGGAATTATAGTGGCTATTAGTTATTAGTAATAACTAACCACTTTAATAACTTATTACTCAGGAGAAGGAGGGGTGCGAGAGAAAAAAACTGGAGATTTAGTTGGAACTCCGTGGATCCCAAAGAAGTGTGTTCCGAGGGATTTCATACAATAGATCTTCCTGACAAGTATTCACATCTAAGGATCTACATTCGTCCAATGGTTTCATTTGGATATCCGAGTGAAACGCTTTCATGTTTTCTTTACAAACCTCAGGTCCTTTTCAAGGTATCTTCCTTCTTCACTCCCTGGATGGGATATTATCTTCTTGTAGAGAAGGATCCTTGAGAGGAAAGATCTGCATCAACATCTGCAATTTGTGTCACTTCTCACCATTGACTCATTGTCTCTATTTTCTAAAACAGAGACAGCACTATTTTCCTCCATCCTTAACTCCTTCATTGAAATTCGTGTGTCCATTCCTAGTTGAGTCAACACTGACTCGTCTCTAAGAAACCTATTCATTCATCAGAGTCCTTGATGTAGATCACACAGAAATAACTTATTTTTATCACTTTTACATTAATTCCACTTGGAGTCCTCGATGTACGGTCTACATGGTCAATTATAGAAGCTGGACTCTTTTCTCACTCAAAAACAAGTGGAAGATGATTCTAGAGTATTAAAGATAACGTGCCTCTTTATTCTCTATAGTTTGGACTGTATAACATGTTATATTCTGTTATTACATATAAATAATTATTGTATCTTGTATGAAATCATCCTATACATGCATTAAAAAACGAAAGACTTTCATTAAGAAAAACAATTGGAGCTTATATACAATCTACATAATAATAGATAACCATTCTCTTCTTCTAGTTAGTTCTCTTGCATTTTTGGAAAGGAAATCTAAAGAACTGTATGTTTCCTTGATTTTGTATTCAGTTCAGCTCATCCATCCGAGCAGGGAGCTTCCACCCATGATTAAAAAAAAAAAAAAAGAATGTAAGTTGAACAACAACAACAAAAAAAAAATCTATAAAGAGACAAGGAAGACAAACTATTTGGATTTTTAAAAAGTATCAAAAATTAGTTTCAAATAATTAAAGTAAATATGCCCCTCATAATAGCTCTTAAAAGGATTCATATTTACATAGTTTGTAACATTAGTTGACAGGGTTTCGTAAAATCGTACTTAGTCAATTCCCTCTTACCTGAAGTCTTTCTTTATAAGTAATGAAACTATTATCAAATTAAATGCTCGTAATTATTAAAGAATGAAGTAAGTAGAATTGAATGTATGATAAATTATATTTGAATGAGATTAATAAAATACATCATACGTCTTGTTATTCTTACGTCACAATTCTATAGACTGTCTATGGAATTGTGACGTAAGAATGTTGATTCAAAAGCAACATCTTATGAGAAAAAATGGGAACGTGGGCACAGTGAACTTTTACAGGCTAGCTGCCTCCATGCACCACTTTCTTTTAACGCTTTAGCTGGGAGGCACTATAAGATATGTATTTAGCAATTACATATGTAGGAATGACTCCCATTCCGATCTTCAATTCCAATCCGAGTCCAACAAGGACTTACATTTATGATTCATCAACAAATCATAAGTGCTAGGGTTTCTCTTTCACTCACTAGTGATTACTTTATACTTGATGTTCTCCTTTCATGAATAAAATAATAATGATGATAATATGATATGATAGTATTTATTATACACAGCTCTAATAAAATTTCATGACTGTTATGTTAAGGGATGGGCAAATTGTCAAAATAGCTGTGAACCAAAAAACCCTGCCTAAAATTGTTAAAAATATGCCACAGTTGAGAAACAACATATCGACTTACATAAATAACTAGATTAAGATATTAAGGAAATATGGTGAAATATCTTCTTTCCTCAAGGGGAAAAAGTATTTAAAGTTTCAATATTAATTATTCTATATTTTTTGTGTTTTCCTTGTTGGGCCGGGTACATCAGGGAACGCCTTCATAATGGACAGAGAGAATGATTATCAACTCAATTTACAAAGGACTGCAGCTTTCGTTCCTAGATAAGGACCACACAACCCTCACTCACAGTAGTAGTAAGTAGTAATGTTCATAGCTGTGCAATTCGATGAAGAAAAGATAATGAAAAACATAAAAACATCCCTAAAGAATTATTTCCAAATGAGTATAATACTCATGTGTCATGTGTCAAATTTCATTAGTTTATATTATATGTTGTGTGCCAGATGTAACTTGTAAAAGAAAAATGTACAATTTACATCTCATAGTCTATGTACGGCATATGGCCGTTGTTTAACAACAAAATTTGAGTGCATGCGCAGGTAATACATGTGTTTGGCTTCATTTAAAAAGAAGTGGCATCGATCAACCAAGTATTTATTCCACAATTGCGGAAATGGCAGAGCGTCTTTGATGAGATCCGCAACGGACGAGACATTGTTGAGATTGCAAACTTCTTAAACACGATAAGGTCCTTTGTCTTGAAAATCAGGATGGAACTCTAAGGTGATTATGACTCTTCTCCAAGCCATACTGCAATGAAAATGTTGACCTGGTGGTCATATTATTATTTTTTTTGGATTTTGTTGGACACAGTGCTTGACCTCCAAGCTCTTCAGACTTCAACCCCATGGACTTATTTCTATAGAGCACCGTTGAATGACACACCAACGGATCCCCCTACAACACAAAACTCTTGTTGATGTCCAGGATCCGGGAGGAATTATGGAATCTGCCAATATAGACTGTCATCAAGATCTGCTCCTGTGTTCCAGGTCTAACCAAGACTTTTATTGACACTAAAGGCAATTATATTGAATACTAATACATATTTATTAAATTCTGTTTTCATTTGATATTGGTTTTTATTAAAACTGCATGGTTAGTTTAGGAAAATAACTATTTAAAAAAGTAGTGAGGGTTGTTAAATAGATATATTATACATATATGAAGCTATGTATTGTAACTATTCACGTTTAGAAAATGCTTTTAGTTTTTTTCTTTTTGATCGATTAAAATATTTTATTCATTTGTATGTGTAACAGAATGATTATACACTTACAATTGTTGAAAATATCAAAAATACCCATCTGACAATATATCGAAGATCCTATTCAATTTTAACACTTCGTTTTCCTCATCTTTAGTCGGGGAAACTGGAGATATTTAGAGCATGCTACGATTGCAATCGTATTTTTCAAAATTTTCAAAATTTATTAAAATAGAAAAAAACTCCTGTAGTTGGGTTTAAATTAAAAAAAGAAAGGGGAAAAAGAGCTGATGCCACATCAAATAAAGAGAATTCGTTGATGTGACGAAAAATCTTAAATTTTAACCTGATTTTATACAGAATTAGACTAAAGTATTTACACAAAATTTTGAAGCTCCATAATGTTATCCTTTTCATATTTGAGTAGTAATTTTTTAACAATAATGATTTGCAGTTACCACTTCAGGACACTTTCTATCACTATCTTTAGCTTTAATCACTGATTCCAGGAGACGACAGAAGGCATAGAACGTGAGGTGATCTCGGCTGTGGTGAAGGTGGCCATGTTTCGATTTATGGACCAGTTTTGTGAGACGAGGCTCTTGTCAGGAGGCTTATTATCCTTCCTCCTCGATTCAAATCAGAACTATTATTAGCATGGGTTGAAATCGGGGCTTTTGGAAGGCCATTTGTCCGCCTAAATGACCACATCAAAGTGCTCCTCCAGGAACGTAATGACCTTTTTGGACACGTGAGCTAAAGCAGAGTCCTGAATCCACATAAATTTGATGTTTGGAGATAGTGTTGTGTACTACAACTGATTACGAAAAAAAAAGAAATAAATTTGAGTGACTTTATTAAGGACCAAACTGAATGAGTTTTAGGACTAATATGCAGGACTTAATAGGATTGTTCAAAAACTATACTGGACGGGACTGTAGTCTTCACTCCTAAATAAGGATAGAAACAACACTATCTCGAGGGAAATGCTGAGCCAGACATATTAAAACAGCCTTTTGAAATTTTATTTCCGGCCAAGTACAAATCGTGAATCCCTCTGTGTCACTACTCCTGGATCTTCATTTGGAAGAATAAGATAAAAACTTCTTTTATAAATTTTGTTTATAATGATAAATGCTTTGGCTGACAAGAAAACACAACAGTCAGTTAAAAAAAAAAAAACGTGTAAAAAGAGACAAAACCTGTGCAAATACTTCTACCCCCATCACTACACATGAACAAATTATTTCCATTTGTTTCTTTCTTTTTTTACAAAAAATAAATTGTCCTCTAGGAGCATAGGTTTTGTTGATTTTTAATTCACTTGATATCAATATTCTTAATAATCTAGATTTACAGATATAAATTGGCCGGCCTGGAGAGGTCAATTGAGGCGAATCCAGCGAAGCCCATGTCAATGCTGACCAGGGACCGTTTTGTGAGCACAATGACTATCAATTGGACTGTAAAAGACTTAGGCTTAAGCTCCTATGTTCAGAGCCAGGCTCAATTCCTCTTGGCCGTCGCCAAAGCCAAGCACCTGGAATGTTGCACGAAACTTGAGACAGTAAAAGATTGACCAAATTCCACATCTGAGATTTTTCTCGGAAGTAAAAGTTTACAGCGTCGACGCCCACAGCAACTAGGGGATCTCCGAGAGCAAGACTGTGGTCGTCTAGAGTAAAGAGAGTAAGCACCTTATCTCCATCGTGTTAGTTTTGAGTAAAATATGGCGAAAAAATTCTCCTTCTGATTATTATTAAAAACAATTTTGTGTATAAACACCCTGAATGCATTTTTTTGCCCATATTAGATATTTTTTAAATGTAACTCCTACCCATTTGAAATTGGATATGAATGATGATGATGATAACAACACTAGCAATAATTATTTATGCTAAATTCTATAAGATAACGGGTGCTATTCACGTGTATCTCAATATCTACGCTTTGTCAAAGTGTCAGATAGGGCAGTTTTCCAATTTAAGGCAGTATACGCCTAGGTACATTGTACATATTTATTGTACGTATATTTAATCTCTTTTTCAATAATAATTATCCAAAGACATCAAAATGCACATCAAAGACATAGACAAGAACACAAACTTTAACTTACAAAGCTTTATAATTAATAGGGAAAAAAATCCTCGCAATAATTTTTATTGATGAATATCCAGACATATATTTATTTGTTTGTATTTATTATGTAGAGTATTTTAATTTATTCTCATGCACAAAGGATAAATTATATGCATCATCCCCTTGATCCTGGAATCAATTTATTCATTTAAGCTGTAATAAAAACATTCAATCTTCCTCCTTCCTTCGCCTTTATGAGGGTTTTAAATCCTTAGCAATCCTTATGGAAGTTGTTATTGTTGTCAAGCTGGAGAGTGTTCTTTATTTTTTAAAGCTGATATCATTATTCTTTTATTTTTGAGGAGATAACGTATAAGTATAAAGTGACGCCAGGAGTGTGTGCTCTTTATTGTCGAAGAGTAATGTTGATGTTTGTAGGGGAGTTAAAGGAGTTTCGTATGAAAAGTCCGTGCAAAGTTTTGAGAAATGGCTCAACTGGTGCGTATTGAGGTTATGTTTAGTTAGTAGCATCTTTTGGAAGAACACATACCAACCTTCAGAAATATCGGTCTATTTCTGTCTGTTTGGCATTCGTTCGAATCGAGGAATTGGCCGGAAAGATTATGGCAGCTGTCTTTTGAATTCCCTATGAATACAGGGTGTCTACGATAAATTGGAACTACCTTAAAATTCAACCTGCTTGATAAAAATGGAATTTGGAGGTTATTTGTTAATATGAACAAGTTAGACATGATATTAAACAATAAATTTGTTCAACATGTCCTCCCTCAGCAGACATCATCTTCTCCATCCTGCCCCTAAAGAATTTGCATGCCCTGATTACTTCCACGGAATCGACAGCATTCCACTCCCTCGTAATGGAGCCCGGGAACTTTGTGGTGAAGGCCGCAGGGACCTCTTCCCTTTCCTTGGCAAGCCACCTGTCCTTCTGGACGTTGTAGCTTCTGTCGACTGTCCAGTTCTTCTCGTCGGAGAAGAAGATGATTCTTCCTCTATGGCTCTTCAGGTCATTGATGAGACGCTTACACTTTGATTAGCCTGGTGGACTTCATGGATGCCGTGAGGATGTGTGGTTTGGCCATTGGGTATGACCTGTACCCGAAGTCCTCATTCACAGCCTTGGAGACCAGCTGCTTGCTCACTCCCCGGTTCTTGGCCAACCTGGACAAGGAAGTCCCCGGCGAAGCCTTGATGAACTTCCGGAGGCCTTCAAGGAAGTAGGGAGTGCGGATTCGGTCACTTCTCATGTTGTGGGGCTAGCAGCAGGCCTTCCCTCAACCTTCCAGGCATTGAAGACCCGGTACACCGTGGTCTTGGGGTAGTTAAGAAGCTTGTAGATAACAGAGGGATTGTGTCCCGCGCGAGCCAATTCGAGGATGGCGTCTCTCCTTGCTTGTTCCATGATGACTATTGTTTGTTGTCAAAACAATTGTGGTGGAAGTTATAGAGTATTGTTCACGCAACCTTTCATATTAGTATGATTTAATCCCACATTATGGATCTGGATGAAGTTTAAAGTAGTTCCAATTTATCGTGGACACCCTGTAATCC
Organism: Lepeophtheirus salmonis; assembly: GCF_016086655.4. NCBI lineage: Eukaryota > Metazoa > Arthropoda > Copepoda > Siphonostomatoida > Caligidae > Lepeophtheirus > Lepeophtheirus salmonis. The sequence continues at coordinate 18,107 of NW_027291061.1, read as the reverse complement.
TCATCGACCATCAGGAAAAGTGTAAACTTTTACTAGTGTACAATATTCATCTTTATGGACCGTTTGTAAACCGAACTGCAAGAAAAACGTCCATGATTGGCTTACAAAAAAGTCATTTTCCATCATGATAATCCACCAGATCACACCTCAGCAGTTTTGGTATCAAAATTAATGGGAATAGAGTTCCAACTCGAGATGCCCACAGTACCCAGCAATCTCACGCACCTTCACTCTGCTGTCATCAATCAACATATCTCGGATTTTTTTTTTTTTTTTTTTTCAGGAGTAATAACCTCAACAGGGCGTCCAGAACGTTCAGCATCACTTGTGCCCATATGACCTCACCCAAATTTTTGAAACCCCTTATAAACTGTTGTAATCGAAGGTGCAGAGTCTTCATAATGTTTATCAATCTTCCTTTGATTGTCCTGAGGCGTTTTGCTTTTCATAAAGTAATTTTTAATCAACACATGGAAAAAAATTTCATCCATTTTTTGAAAATCACTCCACTTCCTCGATTCAAACGAATGCCAAACAGGAAATAGACTGATATGGCTGAAAGTTGGAGTGTGTTCTTTCAAGAGATGCTACTACCTAAACATAACCTCGATATACGTCATTAGTGCCCTCTCTCAGACTTTGCACGGAATTTTTAAACGCCCCTCGTAAGTACATATGTGTCCCAGTTGAACATTGCTCTTGTCTTCCATGTATTTGCTGGCTTCAGAAATACGCTTTGCATATATAAATATCAGGTCATTCGGGGAAGGCGTTTTGAATTCAGTTACAGGATTTTTATTTTATTAAGTATTATAGATCAAGCATACATATATTTTGCAACAATATTTTAGCCATCTTTCTCTAAATTTTCTCATGGTATGAGTATTTTAGTTCAAAACATGCTACCAATAAAGAAATATTATCTTTTGCTATCGCGTATAACGTGCATTTATTTTGCCCTTTCTCTTCATCTTTGCTAATCAAATTTCGTTTTTTATTACCATGTGTCGATTATATTATTATCAAATATACTTTTGTTTTAATTTATGCCATATAATACACCCTGTTTTAGCAATTTATAATTTTGGATTACGCAAACTGTCTATTAAACTCTAAAAAATACGAGCTTTTATTTATAATTCCTTAATTTCTAGGGTTGATTTGTTTTTGTTTAAAAATATTTCTATATTCTATAAGGTTGATATTTTTTGATAACCTTTCAAAGATTGCTAAAGTATTGTACAGTATACATATACAATTAACCAATTTTTCTTTTTACAATTTTTTAATTGTATAACGGTTTTATAAAAGTTAGCAACATCTCTACTCCGAACGTACCGAGTAATTGATTCTGCGGATATTTATAATGGACTATCAGAGGAACGATTTATTATTCTGTCATTCTTGAGAAAATAAGACCTAAGCATACAATGTAATCACGTGTGTGTGTTCAGGAATGATGGAGAGTAACGCTAAGGAGTATAATTGAGGATAGTCAACCGAGTAATTCTTGCTTATGTCGTTAAGAGATATGATTTGTGTTTATTTCCTTGATCTAACAACTAATTTAATGAAACGTCATGACGGGGTAGCTACTCTTCTCCCAAAAATTCTTCAAATTATCAGGGTTACCATTTTAATTTTTGGTTTCTTTTTTTAAACATGCCAAAATCGCTTACGATTTAAAATCCAATTTATCCTTCTACGTCTAGAGTAATTAAATTTTAATACAGAAATACTCCTAACACACCCACTAATTGATTCCGTGGATATTCACAACACTATGAAATAAAATTCAGGGATTGGAACACTCGCCGGCTATTGTCTACATTCATTATTGCTATTTAAGCAATTGAACACGAAAATGGCATTTAAAGTTTTTTTTTTTAAGTCCTGATTTTTGAGTATAATTTTGATTCAGAGCCATATTTTGAAACGAAATAGCTATATAAAGGAAAATGAACGGTAATAACAATTGATAAAAGAGATTCCAGCATTTGAAACATAAAATATTTATTAAGTTATCGTGAATACTGTTCATCATACAGAATGAGCTTAAAACGGCGCTTTTTTTTAGAAGCTAATATTTTTTTTGGTTGCATTATATATATAATGTTTTTAATCAATTGTTTTTACCTTATTCATCTATATAGTTATTTCATTTCAACACCTCCTTCTATTCAAATGGATTATTAAAAAAAATTGATTTATATGTCTCCAAATTGGTACACAAACTTTTTTTCTAGTATTACAGTAGTAGCAAAAAAATATAGTATGCCTAAAAAAATACAAAACTCGTCCTCAAAGTTATATATAATTTGATATCAATTCTTTTTTATTGTAATAATATTTTTTTTAAATAAATATTTGATTAATAAGTCTTAAATTTTGTACACAAATTCCCTGACTGATCTAATACATATAAAATGAGATAAGATAAAAAAAAAGAAGAGGGAAACACATTAAATGACAGGAATTTAGCTACAAATATTGATTTTTAAAGCCCTTAAGGAATAGTAATAAAAGATTTAATCCAGAACAGGGATTCTCAACTTTTTTTCAATGACGTACCATTCGTAAAATATTTCTTCAGCCGTTTACTCCATGAATTTAGCAAAGCCTTTATCGCTTCAGTTGTAAAATCCCTTGTAAAATATTTTTTTTTTCTAAATCTTAAGCTCCCCTGGAGTATCTCTAAGTACCCCAAGGGGTACTAGTCCCCCTCCTCCGAGAACCACTCATCCAGATCATCATGAGTGTCGTTAGAAAATAAAATTCAAATATATATTTGAACTAGTTTGAATACTGGGGTGTTTAAACACCCCCTTCCGCACTAATAGGTTAATAAAAAGCCAGTGTCATAATTATTTTATAAATTAAAAAAAAAAAATCTTTAAATTTATGAGCTACCCACTTTCCACCACTCCATCATACAAATTATGAGGGGTGCTACTCTGACTGCATGCGAAGTATAATGAAATGTGTTGAAAATTCTAAAATAAAACATAATACCTACATCAGATAAGGAGACTTAAGGAGGCCATGTAGTTATTGTTTGGACACCCAGTCGTAGCAGCGCTTCTGTAGCCAATTTTGAGTCGTTTTGGAATCCTGGGAGGGGAATTGATGAAAATTTGTGATACAATAAAGGTAACAAAATTGAACTACATGTTGGAGATACATTTTAATTAACATAGAATATTACATAACAAGCCCACTATGACACCTTGTTTAAGACATACCTGGTTTAAATATTGCTATTAAACAAAATTATCAAACTTTCAAAGTAATCCTAAGGAAACTTCATCTAATGGCTATTAAAATGACAAAAAAACAACAACTGTTGTATTGTAAGAAAGGTTTTTATACATACAATGTGGTTATTTTTGCAATCCAGATGACCAATTTCCAGACAAAGAATAAGGCTTAGTCATTTTTTAATTTTTCTAATTCAAATAAGAATGACTGAGCGAGTCTATACAATACCAACTACTTTACGACTCTCTTTTTGAGATAAACCGATATTCATTTTCTTTTCTTTTAAGTTGCTTTGGTCAATTGACTCTTTTTGAGTGAAAGTAGCTGACTCCACACCGTGCACCATGACTTAAAAAAAAGAATTTTCCCTAAACTAATCCTCCAATTTTAATATAAACTAATGCCAAATGAAAGCTAAATCAAATTTGTATTATTATTATTATTCAATAGAATCGCATTTGGCGTCAATAACTACCTCGAATAGACCTCGGAAACGGGAGCAGGTCTTGATGACAGTCTCCTTTGGTGGATTCTGGAATTCCTCCAGCATCTTTGATTTTCTACACAAAGAATTAATTCGGGTTGAGGTTCGGTGGGATTGGAGGTCGAACACTTTAATTGCTTAATTTGAAGGCATTGTAATTACATTTTCTCTCTATTCACTCTCTTTTATCATCACTTGTATCATTTAGTTTCTTGCCATGGTCAACCCGCAGACACAATTATCCATGAATGTAATGTACAACGATTAATGAGGCACTCGACCCATGCTATCGTAATTCTGAGAGTGTCCAATTTATTTATTACTTTTTCCTTGATACTTTTTCACTTGTACAAATGTACATAAGCTTGATATACTGAGTTGTGAATAAGTCTTGCACCACTTCTTCATCTGTATTTTTGAGGAATATAAATAGCTTCAATCATACAACTGGGCACAATATTTGAAAGCTGTTGTTCTTATCTTTCAAACAAGATATTGCAATTAAATAAAGGATCTCGCTTCTAGACAAAGATTGAAAACAAAAGTGTGGAGATTGCAACTTTAATCCAGATCGGCTATGACACATTGGACATTGTAAAGCAGCTTAGGGTCAACTACCATACAATACCGGATCGTCGAAAAAAATTTCCCCATTTGGCAAATCAATGTTTATTTACTTTTATAAACATCATATATATAAATATATTATATGCAATAGATTTTTATTCTTATGATTACCATATTTAATCAATATAGCGGCCCTCAGCAACGATGCAGCGCTCAAAGTGAGATCGGAAAGCGTCGCCGGGTTTCCGAAGGTACTTGGTGGACATTGAGTTCCAGACCTCCTCCGCCACGGCCATGAGGGAGTTTTGTTTGGGGTGGACAACTTTACAGACCTTGGCCTCAATATATACATATGTAGATGGTGGGGAATCAGATTGGTCTCATCTTTTTCAATTTGTATGCTACGAGGCACATCATCGTCATGGACGTGGCATGCCTGAGGTGGTAACGTAACTGACGGAGTTATCCAGGGTTAAGTCGGAGAATGTCAATATCCTGTCATTTTGCCGGTTAAACACCGGATTCACCGTGAAAGTATTTTCAACTGAAAATACAGTGATGTCGGCTGGATTTCACTTTCTCGGGTTCATGAGTTTTTTGTTCCCCTCAAGCCTCTTTTCATGCTGTTTTTACGCCAATAAAGGCCTTTCAACTATTCTGAGGGATTTGCCTCCTATTTTTTTTTATCCGGAGATAATATCATTGTTAATTTATCATTTCATTGTTCAAATGTAACGGTTGAACGATTTTTATTGACCAATGAGAGAATCCCCAAAGAAAATTCATACATCTTCATTAAAGGCAACGTCAACATCCATGACAAGTTTTTTTCAAATAATTTATTTGAAATCTTTTTTATGGTATATTGTGACTTATAACATAATGGCTAAAAGATGTTAATGAAACACTCTAGTCTTTTGGCCTATGGAATGGAAAATCTCGTAGTTTTTATTTTTTTAACTAGCATATTACCTCTTTTTAACAAACAACACTATTTTTTAAATAGATTTTCTCCTAAATAGTTCATCCAATTTTATATAAAAACCAATGCCAAATGAAAGCTGGATTAAAAAATATTGTTAATATATTTTCGTCCTCAATCAAGACCTCGACTGAACTTCGAAAATGGGAACCGTTCTTCATGACAGTCTCCTTTGCCATATTCCAGAATTCCTCTCGGATACTGGACATCCACTCGGATTTTGTGTTGGTGGAGGATTTGTTGGTGCATCTCTACTGTGCCTCACACAATGTAGTTCATGGGTGTGAGGTCCTGTGAGATTGAAGGCTATACACCGTATCCAACAAAGTCCGTTCCTTTGTCTTTTTTATCAGAAGTTGAGCTCTTTGCATTTTGTTTGATTTGTTTTGCAAATCATCTGCCACACACTTCTTGTTCAGCCTTTCAGAACAGTTGAGATAACTGGCAATGACCATCATTGGTTTGGATGGCTCATCATCAATGATTTTTTGCAAATCATGACCTTCCAGGAACTTGATGTACTAATTGGCATTGACCTTGAGGCCTCTGGGGAAAAAAATATGCAATTTGCAATGAAATCCTTATCTTTATACTTATCTGACCTCATTTTGTGGTCAGGACGCTCTGCTGTTGATTCATAATCACCTCCAGACTCTTCTTGTTCATTCCTAACTCTTGAGACAAAGGACCTTGTCAGGTGTAAGAAGTTTGCAATCTTTTAATTGTATCTTCCAGCACGGATCACAACAAGGACACAATACATTTTCCACAATTCAGGAATAAATACTTCGTTGATCGATGACATCCTTTATAAATGCCTCCACACATTTCTGGTTAGCCACCAAAACAGCAAACAATGTCTTAAATGCGCATACGCAGCCGTTGCAGGCACTCAAAATTCGTTTTTAATTGACGGCTAAAGATACAACACATCTAGCCTTTTGACTCTAAATTTGGGGGTCGTTAGAGGTGATACTAAATTATTTTTTTTCAAATTTGTCGATAAGAAAACGTTTTTCTGTTAAAATTTATTGTTATTTATTCTCAAAAAGCAAACATTTTTCATAAAGTAAACTCTCAAATGAGTGAAGTTATATCTGTCTCCGTTTTTGACGCAATTCCTGCACAATAAAAGTTTACAGACAAGCAGTCGTCCTATAAGTATTATACAAAGGACAAATTATTATTATTAAAGTAGTTGAATTGCCTGGACAAATAATAGAATTTTTGTCATAATGTCTGGGACATTATGACAAAAAAGAATATTATTATTTTGACCACTTATTTGAATAATATATCTTATAATTAGTGATTAAAAAATGGTGTATTTTTATCACACTTTACTTTAAATTATATTCACTTCCTGATGAAACACTCGTGTGAGAACATAAAAGACAGAGAGTCACCTAGATAATTTATTATGGAATTCTAATTCTAAGTCCTAGTTGGGCTCAGAGTAGAATTGGGGATCGACATCGGAGTAATTCTTCCCAATGTCCTTGTTTATATCCTTCTCTATCCCCTCTCTCGTTACAGTTGATTATCACTAATTATAATAATTATTCACGTCGTCATTATTCAATTATCAAACAATTGGCACAATTTAAGAAAATAAATGTATCTTGAAATATACAGATGATTCATTGGCTTACCATATTGTATTTAAGTACACTATACAATAGAAAATGAAATCCCCATTGGCCGAAAAACCCATTGTTCATATTGCCAATTACAAAAAAAAAAAAAAAAATAAACACTCGATACGCGACGCGTATATTTTTAACAACTCTACGTATAAGTACTGCCATAATATTGATTGTCTATTTAGATACTTGGTTAATATATGTAGTTTAATTGAATCAATGGACTTTGTCATGCATGAAGACTTAGATCCTTTAATCCTTCTTTTTGATTGATTTTTTTCCTTCAAAATTAAAACATTCTTACTAATTTTTCTGTTATCCTAGTGATTAATTTCAAATTGTTTTTATCATGGATGAGGAAATGTTCTTTTAATTTCGGAATAATAAACACTAGAGGGACCTTTGATAATAAGCAGTGATGCATATCGGGAGCATTTTGAGCATGTTAAAATTAAAGAAACCGAAAATTAAGATAGTAAACCTGACAATTCGATTAATGTTTTGGAGGAAAGCAAATTAGCTGTCATGACGTTTCATTAGATTATCTATAATCAGGGGGAAGTTATTTAAAGAGAAACATCTCCTTATATGTTTTTTAAAACGAGCTAAAACAAAAATTCAAATGAGTCCTATCATTATCTATAAAAAAACTTTTCTGAATGATAAAAGTTGTTTTATTATCTTTTCGAAAAATAAGTTATGTTGTCGCACTCTGTATCAAACCTTATTTAATCTGCTCCAAGACCCATCCTATATGTATACCCGCCCTCCCTTATCTGGCGAGAATATGATACATTTTTGTATTTTATATGCCTCTCCGTCCTTATACATAGTAAAAATAATACAAAATATGCCTTTGCTAATGGTATTGGTTTGGTAACATGGTTGTGATTCTAATTGGCTATGCAAGTTGCTTTTTATTTTAAAATGTTCTTTTAATTGGCTGGATGTAATTGCACTGAATAAGTATAAATCAACATTATAGATGGAGTTGTACTAATTAAGTATAAGTAACCATTATAGTATTACGTTTCCTCCATCTGACCTAGGAATTGTTTTTGAAGTACACATACATCAAATATATTTCCTTTTCTAGGAACGACCGGGTATTGAACCTACGGTCATTAAGTTTACGAGAATAATTTCTCCCGAGTGCGTTGTCCTTTGAGCTACGTCGTTTTATTTAAGTTGACTAATAATTAATTTATGAAAAACATATTTTTGACAAATTCAAGTAGAGCGTCAATGAAATGAGAGAACAGTATATATATATTAATATAACTTGTTAATAAGGATATAAATTGTCAAACGTAATATTTTCAAAAGTAGAGGGCTTTACGGATAAATTGGGAATATTTTCCACAAATTATGAGTTTATTATTTAAATCTAATGAAAATTTGTAAAGTTGTTGCTAGACATTTTGTGTTATGATTCATTTGATGTGACCTCCACCAATTTCTATCAACTTTGGGATACTTTCCCTGAATCCTGCTGGTACCTTGATTACATGATCAGCTAGGATCATCCCGCAATTCTAGCGTTTAGGTGCTAACACGGCTGTAGGAGAATTAATTGACCTTTTCTTAAAGGAATACCACACATATAGTAATCTAAAATGTTCAAATCGAGATTATAGCATGGCCAGATTACACATCCCTCACGAAAAACAAATATGAATAACTAAGTTATCTGAGAGGCATGGCATAGAACAGATTCCTGCACAAGTGCCACATTTTTTACGCCAAAATTTTACTCCATTCATGTTAGTAAAAGTCCTTCATGATCTTTAGGTACTCAGCTGGGTTGACCTTAATTCTAGCCTCGATCAAATGTCGTAGGATGATGGAACGACTCCTCCAAAAACCATCATTCTGGTCGAATTCTTGAACTTCAAAACGGGTGAGACTTCAGTCAGATCACATGCGATGACTCTTGCATATTGCCAATTAATTTATGCGTCCAACACCACAAAAAAATTTTCATCGACGTGCACAATGACTTTTGCTTCATTTAGTTCAAAAGCTTGGGACAGCGATCAACATCCTGTGTAAACAAATTGTCATATGAAAGAAAGAAATCAGGCAGTCACAGTAAAACAATTTTTAGCGAGAAATTAAGTGTGTGAGCCGAGATATATCAATTTGAAAAAAATTCCAATTTATCTCCAAAGCCCTGTAGGGATAAGTAACAAAATAAGTGATAATTATCACTGTCTCCTTCTACTTATCGAAATGGAAGGATATATATATGTATGATTTTATAAAATGGGTTCCTTTTTTAAATTAATTTAATTTGAAAAAAAGCAAAAACTATTTCTTGGTCCTACCTATTCTATGTTATCTTAAACAATTTCGTCAAAACATTTTAAAAATGAAATCCTAACAATAGAGGACGTTTCTTTAACTTTTTCTTTTATAAATCAAAAATGAAATTTAACAACAAATTTTTTAATTAGAAGTTGGGAAACTATTACTTCTTAAGAAGATTTAATTTGAATTAAACAAATCAAGAGTAATAACTAGCGTTGTCAATTCTAGGCACTTTCTGTATGTAAAAAAGAAACGGAAAATTGACCCTGGTAATTGGATGAATATTCGGAAAGAGAGACGCTTAGTTAGCGTGCCATTTTATTAGATTAAAAATAAGTACTTATGAGAGGAAGGAAAAATTAGACATCCCATTCCGTATCTAACAAGGGCATAGGCTAGAAATTACTCCGAAATCATTTTTACTCTGAGTCCCAAAGTCTCAAAATGTTCTCAATGTACCTCAGTATAATTGTTCACATTTTATAGGTGTAGAGAAAATAAATTTATAAAAAATATTAAAAGAAATATATTGATGATTATCACTTGGCAATCAAAAAAGTGCTTCTTACATGAAGGTCGGACTCGACGATTTCTATTATTTTATCCCCATTTTAGACAATTGGCCCTCAAGAGCGTTGTGCATCTTTGACATCAAAATTACATAAGTGAATCCACGAAACCAAAATATCACGTGATTGACTGTCATAATATCAGAACTACAAACACTAATCCCATTTTCAGCTTGCTTTTTCGCCATTATCGGAGAAAAACTGTAAAAATTGGCAAATTTTCTATTTACTGGTGCACAGCTTTGATGAGTGCTCAAACAATAGTTGGTTTAACAATCACAAAGCTGTCTAATAAGTTTTTTAATTACGAAATCTTATCTTTCTAACACTATTTGGCGTAAACCGTTCGCACTTAAAAAACATATTCAAACCATCTGTTGTAAAAAGAATGGACTGATTTTCACTACACCTATTTTATATTAAGGCTCGGCCAATATTTGACGTCATCCAGGACATAATTTTAAAAGTATTTCACAACTATCATACAAAAACCTTCAGTATAATAATTAAAAATAAAAGATCAAAACCCAAGGAAAAATCAGGCTCTGTGCACCGTTTTTGGCTAAAAACTGTAATAAAAAAAAGTACAACACAAACAATGTTTTTTTTTTTGCTGACATACTGGGATATTTGTAAATTTTCAATAAATGAGGGAAATGGCCCCTGTCCCCTGGTGAACTACCACTGAAGATGTATTAAACATATATTTTTAAAACTATAACCCTCATTTTAAAAATTAAATTATATGATCTTCTTTAAGAGAAAATGTCAAAAAAGTGCAGACTATACGCAGTGCCCAAAAAATTATCCATAACTTTGTATGCCATTCTGATAGTTAGTTGTTGATTGAAGAACAATGAGATAAAAAAACAAACAAACAGAGGTCTCAAAAGGTTTCTTTTATAAAAAAGAGGTACTATAAAATTTAAGTACGATTTATAAATATTTAGAGGTTGCAAGGCAGTCCTAAAGTTTCCATATATACTGATTTTTTTGGAAAAACTAGCATACTTCTTTTAAATTATTAGTGAACTCTCCGTCTTTTGTCAAATAGGCTTGGCTTTATACTTAGATATTATCACTTCAAGAACTAGAAAATAATCTTAACAAAATACTACTCAGATTCCTAATTACAAAAAAATTTATAGCGAGAAACATTATTTCGATTTAAAACCCAGCCCAAGAGTAGAGGAATCAAAAGCAGACAAATAAAATACACAGTAAATGAATGTCAATCTTCATTTTATTTATGAACCTTTCTTGTAAATAAAGGACTGTAAAATCCGTGAAATTATTATTATTATTATTTTTTTAAATAGTGTGTATATTAACAGCTTACCTAGATTTAATTAGAGTTTAATATTAAGTCAACGTTCATAACACTAATAAAGGAGATTAATATTCCTATTAGTCGTGCAGAAAAAAATGATAGGAGTTGTATATTAGGCTAAGTTTTTTCTACTTAATTAATTTTAATAATGGGGAAAATGTGTTGGATAAGGATTAATTTATTCACGTAAAATATTGTTTAAATGAAAAAAAGAGAACATCTAAGTATGTTTGCTGTTATTATTTTGAAAGGCAATGTGCTTAGTATTACTTGGACTGAAAAAACGCAAAAGGTATTTCATAAAATGTTATTTTATAAGAAAATGAGAGGCGCTTTCTATTGCAGCATGCAGGATGAAAGAACACTATAGTATTGAGACCAAAACTTTTTTAACCCCAGTCAGTAATAAGTTACACCATTTAGTGGAAAATTAATTTCTAAGAGATAAACTCTTTTCATCATTCCATTTTGTGTCTGTGTTAATAAAATTGAAATTCTGAACAAAGCTCGTGTTTTTTCATAATTTAATTAAGGAAAATGGCTAAGAAACAGCGAACTCGTATGTCTGTGAATTGCCCCATTTTTGAACGCAGTGAAAATCTGAAAAATCATCGTCAGCTTCCAAAAATTGACAATGAAATAAAATACTATTCGTAAGTTAAATAGTTATTGAAAATGGGAACAAACAACAATCCATCAGTTTCAGAAATAGTAAAGAAAGTTGCTGACAAACTCAAAATTTACGAAAGAGTACCTTGATCCCAATTGTTTCGGATGAGCGACTTAAAACAATGTTGGAGGCCTAACATGGAAAATACCCTAATATTTTGTAACTAATTAAAGGAAGAAAAGAAAGTGAGACTTACAGTAAAAAAGTTCAGGCTTTCAAGACAGAAGCATACAATACTTGTTGATATTGGAGCCAGTTAGTGCCCTTACTTTCCTACTATTGTTGCCCTAAAGACAGAATAGATCCAAAAGCAGAAGATACCTTTATAATAGATCAAAGTACAGAGAGAGAAATAACTATAGGTGGTGTGATCCAGAAATCAACAAAGATTATATCAGCCAGAATTGGCAGAAAAGAAAGAAAACAATAATATATTTATAATAAACTAAAAAATGTCACAGTCATGAAAATTCATCATCTGAAGGTTAGAGTATAACTGATCATCAAGAATAGAAGAGGAGTCATATACTACACTATCAAAATCCAAAAGACAACTTCAAGAACCAGGTACAAGCTACCAAAAGAAGAAGAAAATTAATAATACATATAACAATGCTTGCAATTGCCTTTGATCTTGTTGGAGTGTATGGATTCACTGGTCCGATTGGCAAATAATTACAAACTTGTGGAAAGAAAAACAATTGTAACATATGACATAATTCATGCAAGGGTACTAAATGTGGATTTCGAAGATCAAAGTACTTGAAATTCACAAAGCCATAACAAAAGGATTTTGCCCACTAAATCTTCCTAATCATAATCCAGGAAAGGTGACCCATTTTCGTTGGACCGCCAATCACTTACTTCGACTATATATTTCCACTGAGGAATCATCTGAGAACCTATTTACAATTATTCATAACATAATGATTGTTTATGTTTCGCAATGTGGTTCTCTATTCAGCAAAATGTATCATATATTCCCCAGGCATGTGTTCAATTATATTGAGCTCACTCGAAGTCATGGTGAAAGTTTGCCCAGTCATTCAAAATATTCACCACTTTTCACACTCAGGGAAAATATTTGTTTCCATGATTGATGAGTATAACGTGGACATACAAGAACTGGGATGGAGGAGAATAAAAAATGGTGAGATAATCAGAAAAAGGACCGACTATGAGATTTTTTGAAGTACCTGGTATTACATTTCATGCTATGAATTACATTGAACTATGAATTGATTGGCGGGAAACTAAAATCACTGAGTCATCAAGAATATAGAACATGAAAAATGAAGACATAGATATTCACATTTACCAGAAGAGTAAAATATCATTTAATGAACTTCCTTGCCACACTTAAACATTCGAAAGGATGAAGAAGTGACTGATGCATCAATGAAAGTATATGGAACTGAACCATTAAATGGATTCATAATCTCAAGATTACAATCTCGAGCTAAGATACCGTTTTTTGAAAGCAAAGCCAATTAATAAATCTGAAGTAGCAATCTAAGAAAATGCAGTAGCGTGCTAGAAGTTGTGTGTTAGAGAAGGGCATGAGACTCACAGCCACCTCCACGATGTGAGCTCTGTATTATCTTTTTCTAAAGATGAACCGAGAGCTGTTTAAGTGAAGACATAATAAAGGTAGTTTAATACTGACATATAAACTTAATAATATATAAATGTTTAATTTTTTTAAATCCCCTGAGCAATAAAAGTAAAAATCAAAATTTGAAGTAAAATCCATATTTTAAAACTTTCATCATCTTAGGGCACCTGAAAACATTTAGACATTGTAATTGTATAAATTGTGATGTTGTTAGGTAACTCGCTGATATATCAAGGATTTACCCATTAATGACGAAAGTTAACCAATCAAAAAAAAATTTGATTTCTTTTTCAAATTTCAAATTCTTTGTTCCAATAAGTAATCAAATAACGGAAGAATTGCCAAGAAATTGTAGAAAAATAATTTGTATCCTTCATGGTTTCGCAGTCCAGTCAAATTTGATAAATCTATCACAACATTTCCTCCTTTTCTGAAGAGGATATGCTGGATAAGAAAAGGCCAACAATGGAAACAAAGAGCTCATCTTCTGTCTAATCCAAGGTGGTGGTGTGTTGACTTGCGTTGAATATTATAGTTAATGCCCTCTTCCTCACTATCAAAAATAATGCAAGGAGCAACTTCTTAAGATTGGGGTTTAAATATCTATTTTTGAATTATTAGTCTCGAAATATTGATTTTTTTGTATATCATTAAAATGTGAAAAATACTGAGTTACAAATACAACATTTGAACTCAACTCGGGTTCACAGCTTTTCCCAAAAAAATTATTAAGAACCACTCTAATGGTCCCCCATTGTATGTTTTTATCTTAAGAGTAAAAACAATGATATTATTTGTTTTAATTTTAACTCTTACAGAATGAAGAGTGGTATATTTTTTGTAAAAAAAAACATATAGCTTTTTTTATATTACTACACACCTTGGATCTCCATTAGTCACATTGAAAAAGAAAAATCCAAAAAATGAAGAAGAAAAGTAAAGGAGACTTTTAAGCAAAACAGTAAATTAAATTCATTACATCTCGATTAAAAATAGTTAAATATATGAATAAATCCTAAATTGCATCCCTATTGCTTGTGGCTGATCTAATAAAATGTCATGATAGCTAAGCTGCTCTCCTCCAAAACAATCTTCAAATTTGCATGGTTACCATTTTGATTTTTTTTTTGTTTTCTTTTTTTAACATGATCAAAATAGACAAGATTTTCATCACGAACCCCATTCATGAAGAGTAAGATTTCTTTTTCATTTTAGTTTATTATTGCCAAATTTTTCAAATTTCCCTTTCTATATTCTCCAAGGCATCAATCTCTGCCCTTGAATGAATTGGGGTCTCTTTTGTATCTCTTCACAGTCTGCATAATGTATCTTCAACTATTCCCATGTTCTTTAGATACTTTTATTAAGAAAATATGCTCTCTAATGAAGCCAATTATAATTCTTATAGATGACTATCTCTTTTTAAAAAGTAAACAACATTTTATTTATAAGATTTAAGTATGTGCTATATGCATGAAAGAACATGTCCTGTCAAAATCGTTATATGTCCTTTTAAATTGATCTATACTTGATGCAAAAAAAAAATATATATATTTAAAAAAAACCCTAAATCTATTAAATCAAATTCATTTACTTTGCAATATAACTTAATTTTAAATCCTGCAAAAAACTATAAAGGTATATTTTATATATAGTTTAAACATGAAAAGGAGATATTTCATTGAATTTGCTTTCTTGATTATAATTAGTGTAGAAAGTTGGGGAAAAAATGGAAAGGCTAAGATGGGGAAACGTAAGCGCATTAGAGGTGACTATTCATAATATTTTTTTCTGGTAATGTACTTTATCAATACTCATTAATTTACTTGCATCGACTTGATTAATTTTTAAAAATCAGTCGTCATTCAGTCTTAATTTTACTAAAAGAAGCGTCATGTAAAATCAAAAATGATAGGGACACAATTGATTAAAAAATGCCATATAAAGGCTGTTTTTTTTGTATAAGGTCATTCAAAAAAAAAATAAAATATTATTTTCTGCAAAAATTCATTAAAATTTCATTTAAAAAAGGCTGCTCCAAAGTATATATTTTTTAAACATAAAAAATAGGATCATTTTGAAAAAAATAAGAGAAGGGTTCACTTTAATTCTTAATTAAAAGAGTTCCAAAGATTTGGTCCACGATCTGAACTCAGTTATTAATTATTATCCTTATTCCTACCCAGATTGGGATCTGGACTACGTGTAATCCGTTTTTCATAGAGTTCTGTTATTAGTAGGGCCGGTATAGGGTAAAAAAAAATCTCTTGAAATTAGGCATATGTATAAAAATGCCTTATTTTACCTTTTGCAATGAAAAATGTTAACTACAAACATTTTATGAGGAATGATTTCTTTGTAGTGATGTGCTTAAATGGGATAAATGATATCTGCTTTACGATGAATCAGTAAAAGAACGTAGTCTTTTTTAGCATTTAAAATTCAATTATCATTCCATAGGATATAACTTCTCATCATTATAAAAAATTATGGATTATCGGGTAATGCGGATAATTTAAATAACACACGTAGAGATGAAAATCGTGTATATATTTTAGCTCACCCTTTTTTGGAGTTGGCAAATTTAAGAGATAATTTTTTTTTCCCTATGCTGTTGTCTTTATTTTTTAATGGTTCTAGGATGTTACGCCTTAGGCAATTTAGCCTTGGGAAGTTTTAAATGTTTGTTTTTATTAGATTGTACAATCCAGTTATCAAATCGTTTGAATTAAAACGCGTATTATGATCTTTAAAAAAAAAAATGCCAGATGACTTAGTTGAGTTGGATTCGAATATTTTTGAGCAAAGATGTTTCACTCCAACAAGTCGGAGTCACTAAATTACACGGAGGGAGGTTAAGATTGTTGCTGTATGAATCTTAATGAATAAGATGGATGTTCTGTTAAAATAGTTAAAACCTTGTTTTCATTTTCATTGCTCTACAACTGCAAAAGTGGAGATATTATCTTTTAATTCATCAACTATTCTTCATTTTCCTCATCATCTTTAGATGAATTTTTCGAGCATTTTGACTTTCTTGTTGTATATAATATGTATTTATAAGTCCTCTGTACTTGTTTTTCCTAGTGCAAATATTAATTTTTCTATTTATTATTGTAAATATTTTATAGAATATATATATATGTAAATTGTTTATTCTATTCTTTGTTTTCAATATTAACTTGGGCTTAACTTCCGGTAACCTAATTTAATTATTGAGGAGTAAACTTCCTTTCCAACTACATTCAATTATATTAAGTCTCATTGAACATTTATGCGTCTTCATAAAAGATAGAGAGTAACCTTAAGGATTTTTTGCGTAGTTATAATTGTAACTCCTTGTTGACTCAGAGTAGAATTGAGGACTGTCGTCGGAGTAATGATTTCCTAGGTCCATGTTTATTTTCTTCTCCTCTTCCGGCTTCGTAACAGCTGCTTGTAGCCGTTTTAATGAAACATCATGACAGTTAAGCTTCTCTCCTTCAAATTGTCCGGGTTACCATGCTTTTTCACATCTTTAAAATGTTTCCAATAATTATCAATGAACATTAGGGTGCCCAAGACATATAACATAATTTTTTTTTCTCAAAAATTTGAAATACATATCTCCCTTTTTTTTGTTCTATTTGATCTCAGCTACTCAAATACGAAAAAAAAAATTCTCTAAGACAACAATAAAAAGTATAGAGTAGGGTGGACCGGGAAAGTTGAAACACGTTTTACTGAATTACTTGAAGATACTTCAAATTAGACAGACCAAAGTTTTACACAACATACATAAATTTATATACTAATAGTCAAACGAGTTAAAATACATTTATGATAAGTACTTTTGGTGTAATCTTACTTTGACTGCAAATTTTCTAGTCTACCCTAAAATCAAGTAATCGAATTGACTTTTATTCTCTCGTCAGCACTTGTTATTGTTGTCTTAAAGAATTTTTTTTCTTCATAATTGAGTAGCTGAGATCAAATAGAAAAAAAATAGAGTGTATGCATTTTTGAAAAATTAATTTTATGGAACACCTTACTGAAAATATATGTTAGCTATCTATTTTTAAGATTGAAACGACATCAGCCGAAATATTTTCCCTCGTGGACACCATTAATTGAATCATATTAGTTCAGACATGTTTTTATACAATTTCCTCTACATTTCCAAACATATAGTCATTGGTTGTAGAATGATAATAGAATATTTTGTTATAACGGCGCATTTGGCGGTTTTAAGATATCAATAGTATTTTAAACGTTCCTTATAGATTATTGCAACTATTACACAAACCTGTAATAACAATATCATGATCTGTCATTTTGATCAATAAATGAGGATTAGTTCTTTTTATACTCATTAGAATGAATGGATTTTATTTTGACATAATTTTTTTGCTACACGGAATAATGATTGAAAATGAAAAGATAATAATAGATTAGGAAATGTCTGATCTTTCAAATACGAAGTGTCCTGGATATTTTCCTCATTTCTCCATTCTCAAAATATAACAAGATATTACAATAACAATAGTTAAATATCTCAAATTGACACCAAATTGTTGCTTACATTAATTAGTTATCAGACAATTAGAACAAGCGTAGATTTATTGGTTATGCTTAGCAAGCTCTCGAAACAATATGTGCATCATTGTTCTGTCAGTGTTGCGTCTTGACGAGGGAGAGAC
>NW_027291060.1:0-1957 GCF_016086655.4 Lepeophtheirus salmonis | reverse complement strand
CATCATATAGTCTTAGCTTGTAGCCGTATGATGATTTTTTTTTTTTTCTTGTTGACTAACAAGATAAATAAACCAGCAGATTCATTCGCTTGATATGATAGGCTAACAAATTTTCATCCCTGTGCAGTGATATTATATACCCATATATTCTGTTACAGCTTATGTACCTAATGTGGAACAAAAATTGTACTAAAAGAAATCGGACATGACTATTCAGCGATAAATATATAGAATACAATTATGGAAATTGAGTAAACAGTACATAAGTTTTTATCCTATCTATCTCTAACTTTCATCCATCAAGTGGTTATCATGTTTTCCTTATTTAAAAATCGAGCATTCTAAAGTAATTCCATTCAAATAATGATTTAAGCTATTGATAATGTATTAGTAATACTCCAATTTGTGTGGTTCAAAGTATTAGATCATTCTTTAATATTTAGTTTTTACTTTTGTACACTATACGATGTCTCCCAAGGTATTCACCACAAACAATGTGCATAATAGTAGAACTTAGTTGTTATGGCTTTTAATTAAATGTGATTAAGAATATAAATGCAAACTCCAATTAGTATCTGGCAATGATATAGACATGAATTTTCTCCAATGCAATTCCTTAATTCTACTCCCATTCCAACAAATCTTACACTTGTAACTCCGTCACAAATCTTTAGTGTTACGGTTTGTCTTTTCACACTAATTATTACTATATACTTATATTTTATATCTTCATGAATATAAGATTGATGATTATAGCTTATAAGAATATAAAAATATATATTATTGTAGCAACAACAAAAAGCCGGCACATAGAATAGTATATACATCTATACTCATATCCCATAAACCCCCAAAACATTTTTTAAGAAGATTGTAAAATAGTTTGGTAATTGTACAACTTTTAACCATAATAGATATGTCGTGATATATAAAATATAATGATTACACAATCTTTAATATATAATTACAATTTCCAAATTTAAACGATTTGCTCCTTCCCTAAAATTGATTATTAACTACAATTATAAGCTACAGAATATTTTTTGTACGAAAAATTCACCCTGAAAAAGAGGTTATAAAAATATGAATATTTGATAGACGTGGCTCAGATGAAATTTTACATACTAATTTGAAAAAAAATTGATATTGTTGCTCCCAGAAAAGTAATTAATAAGAGCAATACATTTAATACGCCAATTTTTGACAATGGCATTCTCCAGATGTAGGAATAATAGTTTAAGTGGTGCAAGTAGTGACTATGAGTAAAGAACAATATAATCAAAACCTAAGCATATAAAATGCTCTAAGTTTAATATTCCCTACTACTTCAAGTAATAATTTTGCTTCATCTTTACTAATGTAATCGATATAAATTCATCTCACTGAAACCTGAGAATGAAGAAAAATCTAAATATTTGGAAAAATTAAGCAAATGATGCCAAGTAAACTAAAATTTAAAATAGAGGCAAAGAAAAGACTTCAAGCAATAATACCTGTAATGGGTAAGAAAGTAGAGCTTAATTCTGAAAATGAATCAAACATTTAATTTACACAATTTAATTGCTTGAAATTTGATAATTCAAAGTCAAAGAGCCCAGCACTTAACAAAACAAATATGCTATATTTGAAAATTGAATTTTAAACAACTCTTATAAAATATACAGTGAGGTGCTTAGTGAAAGAAATAGAAAGATAATTCCTCATATCATTCACTATGCTCAAAAAGGATTTGTAGGAGGGAGATTCATGGAGAATGTAAATAGGGGAATAATGGATTTAATAGAAGAGGGAAAGAAATAGAGCATAATAGGCGTTGATTTCCATTGATTTTATGAAAAGCTTTTGAGAGCATTTATCGATTTCTCATATTGGAAAGCTTAATAATGTATGGTTTTGTGTGAGAATACACATGAACTCGGAGTCAGAAGGTCGAAAAGAATTCGAGAAAGATCAAACT
>NW_027291059.1:0-442 GCF_016086655.4 Lepeophtheirus salmonis | reverse complement strand
ATTTTGTAGAAAAGGAAATTAAATGAAAAAATCAATAAAAATTAAATTAAATCTTCAGTTGTTAAGAGGATCTCTTTAGAGAGGTCTCTTAATAGACTCAAGTTCAATACAAGTAATTTTTTATTGGGCCTTCCTCAACTCCACTTTGTGAGTGAAGGAAGTGAGCTCCATATTAAACTTTTGGTTAATTTAGTTTATTTTCTGAAGTTTTATTTCTCCTTGGCCCTTCTATTTGGGGATTTGGATCTGGAGAGTGAGACACCTTCTTAATAGTAACTCAACAACAAAGTTATAAAAGCTACGGCGTTGTGTTTGGGGTTCACAACTCAATACGTCCCCCGTTGTATAAGAAAACTGTTATTTTGCGTGTTCTCATTCGAAGGCTTTAACTCTCTAGAATATGATTCGGCTCAAGAAGTTTTCCTTTTTTTTCCCATAATAA
>NW_027291058.1:0-1118 GCF_016086655.4 Lepeophtheirus salmonis | reverse complement strand
GCGCGATTATTGATAAAAATATTAATTGTTTAAGTTTGAGGCTATATTTGGAATATAACGGATATATATTGTCTACAAGCTGCGATATTGTGCGAGTTGTACCTTGTACTAACAGATTATACAAGTTACAATTTGTACACCTCATAACATTTTTTATAAAGACAACATTATTGATTTAAATTATCAACTATTAATAGAGCATTTTCACATGATGTAAATTTTTGCTGGAGTCCATTTTGGGGGCCTAAACAACCAAGTTTTAAAACAATGAAAAATATTGTATTCATTAATATTAAGGAAAAGGTGAACTATTAGATCTCAAAATGGGATTAACAAATAAAAATAATTAACCTTACTGTCTTACTGCCTTGTTTTATTATATATGTGACCCTAGAATGTATTAAAAATATGTTCTTAGACCGTTATACAATCTTATTTCCGTATTGCAGATACAAATTAACTATTATAAACGAAAAGTGAACATATCTTAATGATCATGTTTAGGTGGGTTTACAGCAATTTGGAGCGAATTCTCGGTCAGAGGGAGTCTGGAAGGGTGTACCAGAGCAATTTGTCAAGTCAATACCTTGGCCTAAAACCTATGCTTCACTAATTTAGTGGGACACTGTACTCTAAATTACTTTTACTTATTTTTATTTTGACATTAAAACTGTATAGACTTCGAAAAAAAAAAAAAAATCAATTAACCAATTACGTGATAATGACAAGTAAAATAATTTATTTAATCAAGCATCTTTAACTAGTTTTGAGAGCTAACATATATTTTACCAATGAATACTAAAACAACAAGTTGTTAAAATATTATTGCTTTTACATATTTAAAAAAATATATATATCACTACAATATTTACAATTTAACATTTTCTTATATTTTTATTAATGCATTGATGATGAAGTTGTACCCATTGCATGAGAGACACCCATTCTTGAGGAAAGTGAGAATGCAATGACTGATTAGGTCCTTGTTTAGTATTTGAGTTGATATTTTCATTTTAAAATTGGATGATGAGCTTGGATTATCATCAACTATATTAAGAGAAGGATGGGTATTTGCCTATGATGACCTTCATCAATGGGTGGGACTGATGAAATTTATA
>NW_027291057.1:0-1165 GCF_016086655.4 Lepeophtheirus salmonis | reverse complement strand
GGAGGCCGTGGTTCAGGCTGACGGGGTTGGATTAAATGATTAGGTTCATGGAGGGTCCTTACGTTTATATTCAAATGGATTTGTAAATATCTCTAGTAATTTAAGAAATAAAAAGGCTTATGTCCTGGTCTCGAAGATTCTTAGTTATAAAATTGCACCCTGTATATATAACACGAACTATGGAGTTATTGTTCAATAGTGGTTGAGAATTGCTCACAACTTGGAAGGTAACATTATCTTATTAAGTAAAGTTTTTGGAACAAGCTTGTGAGTAGAAAAGGCAAATTACCCGATCCCACGAAAAAAGGGCCAAATTTCAAGATATTTAAAAAAAAAAATCTAAAGAACAACACTAGGAAGAGTGATTTAATACCTCACGAACTTGTTCCATATTTTCAAATTCATGTTCAGTGAGGATTTCCCATTTTGAATAAGCTAAGTTTCACTTTTAAAATATAATAATGCTCATTTTAGGAATTTGTTATTCTGTAGCATGATTGTTATTATCTAGAAATTTGGACCCCCTGGTCTGGTGGCAAAATCAGGGATTATATATCCTTGACTTGATAAAAATTAATTAATAAAAACTATACATTATTGCTACATCTGTCCATTTAAACGTGTCTTCAGCAAGACAGGACAAATAATATCTGAACTCACACATGATTTAAGTCCAACTAAAATCAGCCAGTTTCTATTCCTTAATACTAATTTGGATTCAATGCAGTTCGATTCAAATGGATGCCGGAATGTAGTAATCATTAATCTACAATATTTTTGAATGTATATTTTATATATTAAGTAAATAAATTTATATCTTATAGATTACAATTTTTCTACGACAATTTAATCTTAAAACTGTTTTTAATATTAATACAATACCGGTTTTTTGAATATCAGTTTGAATCATTTAAAAAAAATAGTGTAAAATTATTTTTATTGGAAGGGGGAGAGATGTATTATAACTGATTCAGTGAATGAATCTTTTTGATGGTCTTTAATCAATTATCAAATCGAGCAATAGTAGGTGTCGAAAACTATCTTCAGCACGAGCTATTCAAAAATTTAACTGTCGTCTGCTCTACAGAAGGATAACACAGATAAACCTCAGGAATGAACTAATATTCTGGAGTTTCCACATCAACCAAAACACTGAGTAGAAAAA
>NW_027291056.1:0-1440 GCF_016086655.4 Lepeophtheirus salmonis | reverse complement strand
CTTTGTAAACCTATCGCTTTTATTATAAATTTCATTATTGTCTTCAACATATGCAAATTTCTTCCTTTTTCTGTGATAATAATAATAAGCGGTTTTAAGGGAGTAAAAAAGTAATTTGGGGTAGGGGGTCGGTTGTTTTAACCGATTTTTTTGCCAAAATGCTCCCAAGACATAAATTCATAAGAAAAGTTGGGCTAAAGTTTTTAATAAAATAACCCCCCTCATATATATGCACCTAAAAATTGTCTATATGAGAAGTATATTTTTATTAACTTTAAAAAATTCCCAAATAAAAATTAGGAATTTTTATAGCACTAATTTTGCAAAAAAAGAACTAATTTTGAAAAAAATAGTAAATAGCATTTATTGGAATTGTAAAAGGAACTCAAACCTTCCAATATTTTTTCGTACTTGCAAAAAACAAAAAAATATGAAGAATAATGTTGTCGAAAAAATAACACTCGATAACTGGTTCATTTTTGGAAATATTCTGAAAATTATGTAATAAGATGTAAACAGTGAGAAAAAAGTCCCTCTTGGGGTAATAATACCCAAGGGAAGGAACAATGGAAAGAGTATCCCGTTATTTGAGGAACAATGAGTTGCCTTGTTCCTTCCACTCCAAGGCAGAACCTTTGAACTTGGTTAAAAATTTATACAATAGGGGCAACAGTGCTCCCAGGCTGGTAACAAATCTTCTATAATAATTAATCATCCCAATTAAGTTATGCAAGGCTTTATCTTTTCTGGTCGATCAAACCCTGTCATCTGAAAAAGTTTTTCTTGGAACGGAAGGAATACCGTTTTTGCTGATGATATGTCCCAAAAACTCAATCCTTACCCTGCACTCAATCCTTCTCTACACTACGTGCAAGATCATTATCCTTCAGAACTTGAAGAACCTGCTTGATGTGTTTATGATGCTCTCTTTATGTTTGCGAAACCAAAATTACATCGTCGATGTAAGTAAATACAAACCTTATCTGTCCAACTAACGAGTCCATCAATAGTTGGAATGTATTAGAGCATTACGGAGTCCAAAAAACATCCTAGTAAACTCGTACGATCCGGACCACGTAGTAATAAGGATTTTCTTGGCGTCTTAGATCGACATAGGAACCTGATAGTAGCACGTTTGAGGTCCGATTTGGTGAAAAATTTGTAATCTCAAATATTTCGAATGAAGTTGTGAATATGAGGCATTGGGTATTAAAGAATTATACAACTTTAACTGGGAGCCTTTAAGGTTATTTGAGTGAGAATAAATCCTGAAGGGAGTTGAGTTCTGTTTTGAAAGAGACTCCATCTGGAGGTTTTGTTCACATATGTAATTATGTATTTTATAATTATTAAGTGATTATGCAATTAATGAGCAGTAATATAATTTTTAATTGTAAATCTCTTTTGGCATTTAATCATCTTGAAATACATTATGTCCAA
>NW_027291055.1:0-1397 GCF_016086655.4 Lepeophtheirus salmonis | reverse complement strand
GACAAACTAGTTGCAAACCATCCAAAGCTACTACTTCCGTTGTTGTGACCATTTAAGCAGTTGTTTTTGCCATTTAATGAGTTGTGTATCATAATTCTTGATATGTTTAGCTAAAATAGACAATAAACATCTTTGTGAGATCAAAGTTAAAGTCTGGCTTGACGCATTCATCATTAACTTGATTTTATAGATGAATATCCATGCTCTTGATATGAGATGAGGATAATGTGTGGCGTTTAATTCTAGATGGGGACTAAAGGCAAATTTGTATCCCAAAGAAGGAAGATCTTCCTTCTTGGGAATGCATGAAGAATAATCCCTGGACACTTCCCTTCATTCTTATATCCTGTTCTAAATCCAGGGGCACAACATATTTTAGGCATTGTAATTCACCAGCGAAACTCAAGAGGACACGAGACTTGATATTATTTCCGCGAAGTAATTAGTCAAAAGAAGGGAATTCAAAATACTCCTAATGAATGATGAAGTATTTTCTTCTCTCTCTTGTCCCGCGCCAAGGTACACTTTTCTTTCCTGTAAATTCAGTCCATTTAGTATCTGTATAGGAGTCATTGATCCCAAAGAGTGATCTTTTTGGTAAGAATAGGAAAGCGTCCGAGGGGAAGAGAAGAAATACTTCTTCTTCTATCAATCAAGAACGTCATCATTCCGCGTTTATTATTCAATATTAAAATAATATTAGATGGCGATAGTCGGTAGAGAACTGAATATAATCCCTAAAATAACGTCTCCTTCTGTCTGGATTTCTGGAAATGGAGGACCAGGAATTTGGAATACTTACCGGTAGAGAAACAGATGTGTTGTCGGATTTGTCGATACAAATTTGCCTTTAGTCCCCATCTAGAATTAAACGCCACACATTATCCTCATCTCATATCAAGAGCATGGATATTCATCTATAAAATCAAGTTAATGATGAATGCGTCAAGCCAGACTTTAACTTTGATCTCACAAAGATGTTTATTGTCTATTTTAGCTAAACATATCAAGAATTATGATACACAACTCAGTAAAGGGCAAACACAACTGCTTAAATGGTTACAACAACGGGGGTAGTAGCTTTGGATGGTTTGCAACTAGTTTGTCTGAGACTAGTTTCTTCGCTTAAAGACTTGGGTATGCTCATTAGGTTTTCCAATATTACATAGTCAATAAATATTACTTTTTTATCACTTAACGCTTAGCTATGGTTGATAGGCTCCAAGAAATGGTGTTCAGAAAACTCAGACAACTTCAAGATCGAATTGAAAGCCAAGTCAACATGATAGAGTTTGTTCTATTCATTTCAATCACTCAAACTAAGGAGTTACTATCCAATTTTCCAGGTTTTAATTTAGAATATATATATTACCTATTAAACTAGATCTAGGGAATTA
>NW_027291054.1:0-920 GCF_016086655.4 Lepeophtheirus salmonis | reverse complement strand
CTACAGGGAGCGGGGATCAAATTGTCGCCAAAATATTTTTCTACAAAAAACAACACAAAATATACATTTTTTAACTTTTTTATTGAAAATCAAAACTATGACGAGCATATAGGTATAGAGTAGCCATTCATTCGATATAATAACCGTTGGCATCAA
Source organism: Lepeophtheirus salmonis (assembly GCF_016086655.4). Taxonomy (NCBI): domain Eukaryota; kingdom Metazoa; phylum Arthropoda; class Copepoda; order Siphonostomatoida; family Caligidae; genus Lepeophtheirus; species Lepeophtheirus salmonis. The sequence continues at coordinate 764 of NW_027291054.1, read as the reverse complement.
TAATGGCCTCAATACGGCCTCTGAACCGGCCGCAGGCTCTTCTGACCATGTCATTGTCCATGTTGCCGAATACCTCCTTGATGGAGTCCATCAGGCTGGCCTTGGTGCTATGGGAATGTCTGTTGGCTATGTCTCGAGACATAGCCCCAGACAAAATAGTCCAAAGGATTAAGGTCGTGAGAGTTAGGAGGCCACAAATCCTTGGTTACGACGTCATAACAGTTCTCGGTTAACCACTGCATTGAGAATTTGGACACATGGCAGGGTGCTGAGTCCTGTTGCAACACTCACGGCCTGTCTCCAGCAGCTCAAATCTCTCGCCATGGCCTTCATGGACCTGGTAGGGTCATCCTCAACCATCTTCTTCACCTTGTCGACAAAATCGGTGTCCCTGACCTTCCTGTCGGTTCCCTCCTCCTTGGGTGCCCTCTTTATGGTGTCATCAACATCCCAGGTGTCCTCTTACGGATACGCTGAACAGTCTGTAAATTCACTCCTAAGGTTGAAGCAATCGTTGAATTGGAGATTTCACATCCATTATTAACCAATGCCATGGCTACGCCGGACCTCGAAAGCTCCTCGTTCCACTTATAGCTCTTTATCTCCTCATATGATGATAGCATGATACTAACTGAACTACGTATCGTCTGTTGATAAGAATAGCTTTCCTATTTGGTAACCGGTTTTTTATTTGATAATGTGGTCTTCAAGTTATCAAGGTTTAAAGTAGGCAAAAATTTGATCCCCGCTTCCTGTATGTTTAT
>NW_027291053.1:0-710 GCF_016086655.4 Lepeophtheirus salmonis | reverse complement strand
CACTTTAGCAATACTATGTAAAATCGCTGTTGATGGTTGAATCCCTTTCGAGATAATCAATGAATATTATACGGTGCAAATTCTCGAATATTAATGGCATAACCATGCAGACTTTAATTACTCATATGTAAATCTTATATTCTACACCGAGTCAAACACAGATTTACAATTATAACGCTCCAACAAATCATCAATGTTACACTTTGACATTCATGACCACAAACACTTCTTGAAAGTTTTTACTTTATATTTGTATGTTCTCTCCTCAAAAATGAAAAAATAATGATAACAAAATTTACTGAGGGCAAAATAACTCAACATTGAAATTATATAGTTTTCAATCAAAATAATGAAACACAATCTGAAAAATGCAAAGCATTTACAACTCTGAGTACAATTATAGAGTGTTTTTTTGTGACATCAGCATTGTTGTTTTTGGACTTCTTCAATGCCTATAAAATCAAATTTTAGAAGAATAAATACATTTTTTTTAACAGTGAAATTGAGAAAATGATAAACCATTATATGAAACTCTCATGGTGAATATAATATAAAATCTAGAGTTTTTCTAGAATATTTGATGGAAGATTTGACGATGATAGACGCAGTTAAATATTGGTACGGAGATAGATTTATAGGAACATGGTCCACAAAAATAAAGGAATGCCAAAAAGTATATATATGTATATACAGATAAAACATCAATTATG
>NW_027291052.1:0-3271 GCF_016086655.4 Lepeophtheirus salmonis | reverse complement strand
TGATAAAATGTATCATTTTGTAGAAATACACCACTTAAAAGAAACAAGAATGATGTGTGCAAGTCAATTCAAATTAATGATGTAGCAAAGGGATGTGCTGTAGATTTCATGTTTTGAAGGCTACAGATAAAATATTAACTATTCAAAATCATTGATTAAAGTATATGATATAATAGGTAACTTTAATTTGCTTACGAAAAATATTTTTTAGTGGATTAATGAATGTTTAGATATAGAATTGTCATAATATTATGGCATTTCAATGGGGTGCAAGCAATATATACCTGGGCCTTGTTCATATTTCAGAGCCCTATTAGAATAGTTACGTCACGAAATTTCAGCGCCCGTTGTGACAGATAACAAATGGCCCAATAAGAACTCAATACAATAAATGAATACTAAAAACTTTAATTTTATTGAACTTAATTATTATGAAAAATGGAATAATTACTTTAATAATAACTTTTCCTTACTTCATTTCGCATACACATTCTTTGTCTTCCGAAAGTAGAAGAAACTATTCTATTTTCTTTGATAATTACTGTTTGCATTCATAAATGTTTGTGCATTCTTAAACTAAACACATTAAAAAAATAAATAATTTATGACATTTGGCACATTTATAGACGACTTAATTAATGGAACCGCTTTTCAGTTATTGAGTTTACAAATTTTTTCATTTTTTTGAATTGATTTACATAAGATTTCAATAAATTTTTTGAATATTGATCCAAACAGTTCTTGGCGCAATAGATTAATTGTACAACATATAATTTCTCAACGAATCTTAACTGAATTTAACCATTTTCGATGGTTTTATTAGACCAAATGTGGATTTTGGAATGTGAAGACTAGCAACTTAAAAACTTTATATGGCTTGAATTAAATACCGAAGGGAATCGTATTTTTAAAGACTTTAACTTTAATTCCGTGTGTCCCAAGTTTTGACATATTTCTCCTTCAACTTCTTCTTTAATTCCTTTATTTCTGCATCATAGATTCCAATTTGGATTTGTATGTTGGTTTTATTTCCTTTAGATGTTTTACCTCAGGAGAAATATCTGTTAAATAATACAATTATTATTTTCTAGGGATAAAGTAATAATGCAAAAAAAATAAAAAAATATATATATATCATTATATGAAGTTTCATCTTCTATTGTTGATGAAATTAGATTCATGTCTACTAAGTCTATTTCTCTATTTTCGGAAGTAGAAGGTTCCAAATAAGTAGTAAAGGATGTAAAGGAAGAGCTCCTACACGTTGTATTATGGCAAAAATCTCTACTTGAAACATAGAAGCCTCTTTATTCCATGAAACCCTTGAATGACATATTTTTGCAACTCCTTTGGTGATAACCCATACAGCTCAGTGTTTCCGTATTCGTTTTGAGTCATATCTGTATAGACTCAGGATTATTAATCCGACTATTATCTATCCAAATGCAATTACTTTTTATGTAGTCACTTGGTTGATCCATTCCGAATTGTGTAAGTACTTTATCACTATGGAACCGATACCCACGACATTTTGGAAGATTATCAATTTCATCCCAGGTATCACGTAAGAATTGCGTCGTTCACCATCTTCATTTCGTTGCTTGTTCCTTAATGGATATGTCCAGAGGAGCAATACCTGAAACTGCCTCTATTCCTGTAGTTAGAATCGATCGAAATGTATGAGTCATTGCCAAGAGTGCTTTCCTTTGAATTGTGTTAAATATTTCTCTTGCACATTTCTTTGTAGTGATTGCATGTCCCCACACTAGACACCCATAGGAGATGATAGGTCTGATCATTGATCGTAGCTCCATACAACCAGATAAACTTGTCTGAGTTCAGTTCCTATTTTTGTCCCATGATTGCCTTAGCCATATTCTGCATCCAAGAACACTTGGGAGACTTTTTTTAAAATGTACCTTTCACCTGAAGAGTATTGCATTGGTGTGCTATAATGCGAGCAGAACCTCGTCTTCAATATTGCAGGTCACCCAACAAACAATAACCGTGAGGTTTTATTTCTCTTTTCTGAGTTCCCTCATTCGCTCCACTTTATCCCATGAGGTCACAATTAGAGGTGTATTTTGCAATTATGCTTTTTCGGACATATTGTTCAGAAGCATCATCATTTACGTAAATTACCGCTCTTTTAGTGATATAGCGACACCCTTCGTAGTTAGAAATTAGGTATCCGATTAGTGCAGACAGACGACGTATGTAGTCTGTGGCAAGTATTTTATAAATTTGCGTTAATTCATTTATTGATGGAAATATGGTCACCTTTCTTTCTCAATGCCAAAGCAGTATTTCGTTTCTACCTATAGTAATGTCAGGAAAGAAATTTCTTTTTGTTTCCTAGTTTTTTTTTTACATTCTTTATTGTCCTCAGCAGGCATTTGAGATATGAGTCCTCTTTGAATGAGGCCTTTCGTGATTGGGCCCTTTCTACCTCGTTTCATAATGCTAGGGGGTTTGCTGAATCTTTATTTCTTTTTGGTATCAGGATTGGTCATATTATTTGCCTCTTTCGAGTATCTTCTTGATTCCTTCTTTAAGACATTGTATGGGGAATCTAACCCTCTTCTACAACTTTTTGTAGATGATGTTTCCCATTTCATACCCATTGTTGGGTCGACATTAGAATCATCCTCCATATTTATACATAAAATAATAATATGTAGTTATATATTAAATCTATGTAGAGTAAGGTTGAGAAAAATATTGAAATCCAAAAAGTTATCTTTAACTGTTTTTATTTTTTTGTTACAATTAGTAGAAGACAAAGGAACATCTGATACTTCTTAATTCTTGAATCCCTTAATAACTTTCCAACGAAGAAAAGAGAGATCCAGGCAGTAAAAAGTCAGCCAAAGTACTCAAAAAGAGTTAACAAACTCTGATATTACTATTTAATGGAATGAATAGTTAAAAAGCTCATATATCTTTTGATTTATATTTAATATCACAGATGTCAGAAATGACGTTTACCTTGTTACACATAGGTTTGGTGAACTATGAAATATAAGCTACGTCAATAAAATACATTGGGTCAGTTCTCCTTTTCGAATTGTTGTACCATATTGACTGCTGGTTAAGCTTAATAGAAGGATTGTTTTTTTGACGTCAGACACCGGAATCCAGTTAAATATGTCACAAGCGAGATGTGAAGTTTAATCAAAAAGATAATCACCCCTCTTCTTCATGTGGAAGTTGCTATATACAATTGTGCACAGGATAGATATATCTCTACCGATGAGATCTAACTAATTAT
>NW_027291051.1:0-938 GCF_016086655.4 Lepeophtheirus salmonis | reverse complement strand
ATAACACTGTCCTAGAGATACCTTTGTATTTTTTTAAGCTTGTAGCTGATTTGATCGATTTACATCAAATGAATCACCTTCTGAAATACGTGTATGATAGCTGTAATTTTTAGACTATCTATATTAAGTGAACTATATATATCTGTATATTGAGTATAGCTACAGTTATTTTTATTTACAGAATTCATATTTCATTTTTTTTTTAATTTTTGACTTTCTTACCACTGGAGTTCAAAATTTGAGAGGTGATGACTTTAGCTATTGATGCTGATATTTGTTCATTCATTATCTTTACCATTTTGGCAAAATCTATGTCTTTATTATCATCTTTAATTGACTTTTAGTAGTGTTTTTGTCATTGGCTAATGATTTATTGGTCAAGGGTCTTGTCTGGACCTTACTCTTTAAAGACATCAGAGGTGAATAATCAGACCTGTTCCTAGTGTTGATACAATACCAGCAGTTAACACTGCATCGATGGCCCATACTTTATGACTTTGAGCACTTTATACATACATTTTTTACCAACATAAATCTTGCAGCTCTATATATGTCATGGCTAGTGGTTCTGGGCATCTCGATGTGAGGTGGTAATTCTCGCATAAAGAGCAAGATGGTTCCTTTTTTTCGGCAATTCCAAAGTTGTAAGCCGTAGCTACTTTTCATTCATGTCTGTACAGGGAATCCAAACTGTATATAATCTCAGCCATGTATTGAAGGAGTCCAAATTCTCTTCTTTTAATTTTTCAATAAGCTCTTTGATATTGAATTGTACGATATTCTTCTACGGTTGAAAACGCTAAATGAAATATTGTTCATTTCTTCTGCAGGCTTTGGAGGGAGTTTTATTTTTAAATCTGTTTATAGTGATATTTGGCATTTCAGACCCAAAATGATAAAATCGAACTCCTTTATTAAGCCGAAGTATTGAGCATTAA
>NW_027291050.1:0-760 GCF_016086655.4 Lepeophtheirus salmonis | reverse complement strand
GGAGAATTGAAAATGGTTTTCAGTCTAAACATACATAGTACACATGTTGCGTATAAGGGGTCTTGGCATAGTAAAGTTTGGGAAACCCTGGCTTAAGAAATATTATAGTTATCATATTATAGGGGCCCGACAATCTTGGTAGCAGGCATGGATCCATAATCTACTTCACCCCTTCCCTCTTTTATTTACAGCGTCTGATGCCTAAAACCACTTTTCCATATTGTTAAGAAGCCTTCAGCTATTTGGAACTTAGATACAATAGATATATCACCCTGTTGACGTAAAAATCATTGTAAAACGCTGGAACTGCACATAAAAAAACTCAGAAAATTTATTATTTGATTAAAAATCATTTATTTTTTATATTATATATTGTATTTTCTTTATATATTATACATAGGAACAAAAGCACAAGAACCGAGACCGATATTCAATATATTGCAGTTTTGGATCTGGTATGTGTTCGACTTTATCAGTTCCAGTTCCAGCTATTGGATTAAATTGTTTAGAGCCTCTTTACACCTGCAAGGTTCTGAAGCTTGTACCGTATGTAGTTTTTGATCTAACCATCGTTGCTGCCTTTGCTCGGGTCATAACATGTTTTAGTGTTGGTGTGAAATTGAATCAAACACTTTTTCAAAATTGATGTCAATAATGATACAGTCATTACTTTTTTCGAATGCTGTTTGTAGATTAGCATAAAAATTAACTTTAGTGACTCCTAAAAAAAAGGTCATATAAAATTCATTTCATTAAATTG
>NW_027291049.1:0-839 GCF_016086655.4 Lepeophtheirus salmonis | reverse complement strand
TATACTTTCTGCAAGATATATGCAATTATCTTATAATATAATAATTAATATAATTTTAATTGGGTTGATTTAAGAAAATCTGTCAACTGCTTCTGTTCTAATGGTACTGAAATCGATTTATTATATAAAACAATTTATTTATGAAGATGTAAATTGAGGTCGAATAAAAAAATTAATTGTTTACAAAAATGGTTTTAAAGAGTTTCGTTGGTTTTAACATTAATACAAAAATCAATTTAGAGCTTATTTGAACTTTATAAGCTTTAGTGATATAGAGTTATTTTGCATTACATATTGCTTTGTATTCCTTTTACTTTTGACTCTTGATGGTCTATCCCACCAATAGCCAAGGTGAGGCTAGTATTTGTAGATGTACCAATCTCCCCATTCAAATAACTTTCATGAACCAATCCCATTTCAGACTATAGGAGGTTAAGGGCCTCTTTTTCAGTCCAAAAGGTACCTTTCTTGTGAGCCATATCAGAATTTTAAGGTGCTTAATAGAATAATAAATTAAACTCCACAGACCTGCTTCACGTAAACCCAATTGGATTATTTATAACGACTCCTCTTTCCTCCTTCTATAGTTTTCTCAATTAATCTCTTTTTATCTTTACACGTCTAGCAATCCAAAGAGTTACCTGTAACGAGAAAAATGGAAATTATTATTAATTGCTAAGTACTTGAATTACATATATCACATACACAACACAAAGACTAGATACATGGGTGGGAAGGGACGACGACCTTAAGCTGTAAAAGACATCTGCACCTGAAAGAGAAAACCAATTATTGGTGAATCACCATGAAAGGTTCTGCTTGAATCTGATCAAATTTGA
>NW_027291048.1:0-1203 GCF_016086655.4 Lepeophtheirus salmonis | reverse complement strand
TGTTAAATTGAATTTTTAAAACACAAGTTTCGACTAAAAACAAGCATTTGAATTTAAATCTTTTTTACCTAATTTCCACCAAAAATTTGATAATATTTAATAAAAATGAACAAGATCTAAAAATTGTATTTTAAATGGTTTGAACGCTGATTTCTATCGTAAATAATTCAATTTTTATTTATTGAAAATGAATTTCCGATTTGAAGTTTCCTTGTATACTATTTTGCCAAAAAGGTTGAAAACTGGTATTTGCCAACAGTAGCATATAAAAAAAGATTTTTAACAAAACATTAATTTTGTATCATTTTTCATTTTTTATATATTCTTTTTGACCTTAATTTGAAAAAAGCTTGGTATTGGCCTGTATAAAAACGTGCACATAACTGTAAATTAAATGATATATTTTATTATTGTATTTTTTTTCCTTTTTTAAAAGCTTTTTTATCTTTGTTAGTTGTGTACATTGGACATTCATATATTAGGGTGAGCTTATGTTCAACTTGGAACAAAGAAGATTGACGTTTTTGGATACATTTGTGTATGGTACTAATGAACCTATATGTGTTATTTCATTCATTTTTCATTGTAATATCTTCTATCCTATAAAATACAAACTATTTTTTCTCATGTCGAATTCCCTTCTCATTCAATTTTTTTATTATGTTGGTACGCATGTCATCCACAACGTATATTAATAAAAGGGGTAACGCTAGCATATTTTATCATATATATATATTGTGTACAAGTTACAACTTTTATAAAAAAATTGTACAAGTTTCAATTTTTTCTTCTTAACTTCCCTTATTTAATTACTACATTGGTCATTCAAATTACCAACACTATAAATTGATACTTTTATGTCATTATAATAAATAAATTTATGATATACTTTATGATTGTATAGTCGTTTGCAAGATCTCACAATGGATAAAAGAAGTAGCTAGACCCAGAGCTATTTTTGAATCCAACTTTTACCAGTTCAAATCATGTCTAAGTTCTTTCAGCCCGATTCCTAATAGTAACGAGTTCAAGTCAAGTCGTAGTACATGAAAAATGTCCGGACTTAATCGCTACAACTCTTGTTGGATTCCTAATGATCTGTCCAGGAATTGTTGTATTGTATAAAAGACTATGCAACTGCATATTATTCAAGGTAGGAGAATCGTTAGTGCCTTTGTTAAATTGAATTTTTAAAACACAAGT
>NW_027291047.1:0-2619 GCF_016086655.4 Lepeophtheirus salmonis | reverse complement strand
CATAAATACGGCGTGCCAGTGAAGGTGCCGTTGCTGTTGTGAACGCGTTTGTGGGCAGTTATTATCTATTAACACGGTAACTTTGTTTGGGTGTAATCTTCCCATTTTCAACTGATATTAAAGTAGAGTTTATGTGCACATCAAGGGAGGTCGCCTATCATTCGCTTTATGCGGTCTTTTGTGAATATAAAGCCATTTATACAAGGAAATAAAACTCGAATTTTTCTTTAATGCGTTGTCTAATATTAATATTTTTAGTTTATATTGTTTCAGGGTTATGGTACTTTTACATCATTACATCATTACATCATTACATCATTACATCATTACATCATTACATCATTACATCATTACATCATTACATCAAGGGTATCATAATATGATTATTGCATCAGTAAACCAAAAAGGCGGTAGTGGGAAAAGCACTATAGCTGTTAACCTCGCTGCTCTAGCTGCTAGTGGTGGTGTTAAAACAGCATTAATAGATTTAGATCCGCAGGCAACAGCTTGTGCATGGTTGAGATCAAGAGAGGGTGAGGATATTAGAATGGTAGTGACTCATCCACCAGAACTAGCCAATACAGTTAAGGAGTTACAACAGCAAGGTAATCAATTTATTCTTATTGATACACCCTCCGCATAATTCAACAGCAGCAGCCAATGCGGTGAATGTGGCTGATATATGTTTAATGCCGGTTATACCATCAGCGTTCGATTTATCGGCAGCAGAGGCGACAACGCAGCTTATAAATGCAAATAATGGTAAAGGCTATTTTGTTTTAAATGCGGTCCCAGCGAATACAACGGTTTCAGTTCAAGCAGAGGACTTTATTAATAGCACTGGGTTTGAGGTTATTGGGTCTGTTGGACAACGTATGGCATACCAACATGCAGCAGCTAACGGTCAAGGAGTAACAGAGTATGAACCTAATGGTAAAGCGGCAGAAGAAATAATTGATTTATGGAATAAAATTGGAGGTATTTATAGTGGCTAAGAAAAAAACCAAATTTTTCAAACTTTGGAAAAGGTAAACCTATGATTTCAACACCAGCAAAAAGTAAAGTGGTAGAAGTAAGTAGGGCGGAAAAAGAAATTGTGACACGGCATGTGCAAGTTAGGTTATCAGCAAGATGCTATACGGTTTAAAAGAGCGGCAGAAGATAATGGTTTAACGCAGCATGACGGTCTGGTTGAAGCTATTAATTTAATGTTACGTCAGTGGGGAGAAGCCCCAGTATCTAATCTAGGAGCAGCCAAAAAGCTATAATATGTCGATGTATGGGGTAGATTTCATGAAATTAATGCATTTAAAGAAAGAAATAAGCTTATTGTTCTGGTCAAGTCGTAGCGGACACTTTCAATTAGACCAGAATAATTATAAAGGAATTTTTTTCAGAAAAGTTTGTTTTGATCGTTATTCCAAAAATAATGGATCTAAAATTGAACCAGTGGTTCAATTTTAAGCATAGCTATCCTATTGGCATTTACTGCTTTTTTTTGTACGTCACTTTTGAAGTTTAGTGTAATTGACAGAGTTGATTGTATTAAACCTCGGTCGAATACAATGTAAATACTCTAAATTCTAATAAGAATTTTGGTCATTACTCGCAGACAATGCCGCGTATTTTGCGCTGTTTTTTTACCTCCTGCGCGCTCGTTGAAATAGAATTTGCAGATAAATGTTCAATAACTTATGTTGCGCTAGACAGAGTAATAACACTTGTTGCCTATAATAATCATAAGTTTATTTGCTTTTTTGAAGCTGAATTGAATTTTTATCATTAAATACTTGATTAAAAAAAAATTGATTTTCCTGAATGAAAAATCATGGATTGGATATTGCACACGCTATTTGCGTTTTAATCTCTCAGTGCTATTGATTAGTAAACATTTGATGTCACTTATCATTATATACTTAAATCTTAAGCGCTGTCTATAATAGAAGTAAATATTTTCCTCCGTCACTCGGCGGTTCGTTGTTGCACGAGTGACGGAGGAAATATTAGCTATAACTTTATTAATCTATCGTTTTGCTTAATATGAAATCTAATCGATCAGATAATCCGTTAAGTGATGAGATAGTGAAATATAGCAATCCAGCATTTTCAGATGCTTGCTTTTTTGTTTCATCTCTTTTTTTAACATCAACACTTAACCAATGACCTGAGCCATTAAATTCTATTATTGCAATCGGCGTGAAGTTTTTATCGAAAATACAAAAGTCCGACCTTTTGCAATTTATTGCGTAAATGGCACTTTTAGTTTTATTGTCTAATATCTCGCCTAATGCAATTTGCGGAAAGCAAAAATAATCCGTTCCCGATAATTTTTTTGTAGTTGGAAAAGTATTTTTGCTCAGAATGATTTAATAATTTTTTTATTTTATAGCCACCTTTTTGCTGACTTTAAGGCTTTTTTGTTAAATCGATAACCGTAAGAAAAATAGCCGTTAAATAGCCGATATAAGAAAAAAGAATTATGAATGATAAAATAATCCAAATGATTAAAATAATTGCTTCCATATAAAAATATTGCGTTGTTTATTATGCTTTGTCAAATAATAGGTTTGAACCACTGGTCTAAAATCACTACTTTACTTAATCAAAAATTGTATTCCT
>NW_027291046.1:0-4437 GCF_016086655.4 Lepeophtheirus salmonis | reverse complement strand
CAATTTGATCCCCGCTCCCTGTATATTACGGTTTCTATAATTTTTGAAGCTAGGCCACCCGCATATAATGATACCCATCCCCTTGGTCATAGCCCTTTCTGATCTAGTACCTGGAAACTGAAATGTAAATATTGATTTAAAATATTTATGTTAGAAAAGAAGAAGAATATTTTAATAAAATTGGAAATGTTCAAAAACCCTCATAAAAATTTAGGAATTGATTATTTAACCACAAATGTCGAATTTATCTATTAATTATTTGCAATATTTTTCCAAAAGTGAGTTCAACTTTTGGTAGTGTATTCGATAAAGCTTTTACTTTAAGAACCATTGGTCAATTATTTTCTTACATATATTGAACATCAAAAAAGCAATTCTACAAATGACATAGTATAGAAAATCAAATAAGTCACTATTTTCCCTATTTTTGGAATTTTTAAGGTTAATATCTAGGACAAGTTAATGAAAGGATTTGCTCTCATTTTGATCTTCCATTTCTTCATAGGTTATATTAGATTACAGCCCTTTTACCTAACAAGTCAAATACTATTTTCCAGAAATAAGACTTATCATGGTTGAAAAAAATGTTTAATTTATTAGAAACATGTAGACTTTTAAAAAAGCTCAGAAAGAGAAGATGAGCACAAAAGAAGAATTATAAGGAGATTTATATTTTTTACACAAAGCTGTTTTCAACAGGGTTTTTTCCTTGAATATAGTTATGGTTTATTTGAAAGTCAAGGCTACGGAATGGACCTTGAAGTAACATCATATTATAGATGTACTGAAATGAGTCCTCTACTGCTTCTCTTCAAATCCTGGCCTAAATGCTTCCCAAGTAAAAAATGGATCTTTAAGTGAATTAAAACTTTATTTTACCATCAGTAATTGTAACATATGATACTATAAATATTAATGAATAATTAATTAAATATTTACCACAGGTAAGTTATGGCAATAATATTCTTCGATCAAATGAATATACTGGATGGGAAAATATTTTATGCTTCCCCTTGTCACACTTTCTTTGGCAACACAGGCACTTAGCTAGCATTTTTTTTTTTTTTTTTGGTTAGATAGCTTGTTTAACTTCTGAACTAGTAAAAAAAAATGAAGCCAATTGACGAATTGATTGTCCCAAATATTTGGAAAATGCACAGGTACCTCCTTAGAACTCGGCTGGGAGCAACAGTCTGACGTCTTTAGGGACCAATTTGAATCCCTGCATAGGCATGGTTTGCAATTGAAGGCCTTTCATGTGGTAGTTCCCTGCTACACTCGAAAAAGTATCAAATTACTCCAAAAAATTTTGACTTCGTCTCAAGCCGGACTTCTGCCCTCAAACTCAGGGTATATGAATAAGATGGAGAATGTCAGTGTGAGATGCGATCAAAAGATAACTGACCAAACCCCTGCAACACCAAAGACTTGAGAAAAGACAGAGGCTTGTGAAGAGATCCTGGATTTGCCAAGGAAACAGGTGGTGAAGGTGTACATGCACTTTCAGCCCGTATAGAGACTGTAATTGAGGCTGAAGAAGTGATTTTATTGATTTAAAAATCAGAATCTATCAAGCTTTTAGAATCTAGTTATATTTGCATAATCTGATAACTGGTTGGAGAGATAATTTGGTATATAAAAAAATATTTTTTGCAGAAATAATACCTTGGACTTTTGTTGGATTTTGTGTAAATTAATAATTAATTCAAAAAGTATAAAAATAAATATGAAATCCAAACAATTATTTTATTAATTCGAAGTAAAATCAATGCTTTCTAACTATATATAAATTCATTAACAGCTTCCTAAGCATATAATTAATTGATTAAGCATATCAAATATATAATGACCATTATAAAAATAGATAAATCTAATGTTTTGACAGATATTTCACAAAAATGTATTATTAAATTTAAGGGAATCAGAAATTAAACCCATCAAAGAGGAATAAATGTACAAAAGTAGAGTACTTAGCAAGCCATATATGAATAAAATTAAATAAATTCGAAGGTAAAGTACATTTTCCAATGTTCCTTCACAAAATCGAGAAAGGACAAGTATGTAGAATGTATATCCGGGGGATTTTTAGTTTTTTCTGTGTGACTCACATAATTTTTGGTATACATTTGAAGAAAGATATATAAAATAATTTTTTCGATAATTCTATTTCAAATTTGTAAGCATATTTAGGGTAGGTAATATTTAATGTAGCCTATTGACACTCGAAAATCTATCCAATTTTATAGCATAACTGGTTCTGTGTTGCTCCAAGTAGTCATTGGTTTTGTTGAATTCGGAAATGACATTAATAGCTCTTCGTTATGAAATTATATTTGTGACTATGAAATATTGGTACTAATAACTTCACAAACTTCAAAAATGATTCTTATTTTTTACAGTAAATAATTTTTTTTGTATTTGCTAATACTCTAGAAAAGAATCATATTCATATTATTACAGAAAGAGTTTTTGTAAAAGATTTTTGAAAAAAAAAATATTTGTACAATAATATTCTGAAAACCAGATTGTTCAGATGAAGGTAGACCATTTTGTTTTGAAATATCTTCAAATTCATACATTATCGACTTATTCTTCCAAAAATCTTCAATTTGTGTTTAATATCTTCTGGGACCAGTTGGATCATGGTTCAACAATATATTTTTATAAGAGTCGAATATTATGTAAATAATTATCGAGTAATCGTATCATGAAAAGTGCTAAGAAATGATAAGAAATTTTGATAAATTGCAAAATCCTTTATTCCACAAAATAATATTCAGTCTATGATGACGCGACACTTAGATATTCTTGCTAGAGGTTATATGAAACAAACTAAATGATATCATTAGTATATATAAAAATCATTATGATCTCTGCTTACTCAATACCTGCATTCTTATAAACACAGAGTGGAGGTCCAAGACTTCAGCAGGTGCCTTTAATTACATTTGTATGTCTTTTATTATATAAAAAAACAACGTATTATTACATAATCAAATGACAGCTGAAACAAAAATACATAAGTTTTATTTTTCTCGGAGCAACAAAAAAATGTAACATCTGTTCGATCTCCTCCCGTTGGTATCGTTGACCAGAAAAGGCTGTACAGTCCTTTGACATCTCCATCTTGAGTACCATTATTTCAAAAAGTCTATTACACCTCCATACAACCACGGAGAGCCAAAACTTTACAGTTTGGGGTGTCTAAAAAATAATGTCTGCAGCACCTCAAATCCAAATTTGGTTTTCTTCACGAGCTCCATCGTCTCTTGAGGGTATCTGCATTCCAAAAACTCAGAATTCACAAATGTTTGCGCAAGATGAACAATTATATCCTCATCATATTGTCTCGTATTCATCGCCATATACTTTTTACGAAGTACCCAGTAATGAGAAGGCTCAGGCTCACTATAATACTCGTTTACATCACAATTCACATCTGCAGAACCCATATTTGATCAACTTTAATCAATAATTATAAGATCACAGAATTTTTAATACATAAATTATACTTCATTAATAATTTGTCAACAACTGTTTTTATTCAAAACAACTAAAAAAACACTTCAAAAATAGACATTTTTCACATCTTTAAGGGTCATGAGGCCTCATTTTGAAAACTTTAAACTAAAAAATAGATCAATAATCATAATTTTGGAAATCAAAAGGATGGGGAAAAGTACAAAACATAACAGCATCAAAAAAATATGCTTCCCTATCTAGGATCTAAAAAAAATATTCACCCTTTTTTATGATTTTTTTTCTCTTAACTCATCTCATTTATAAACTTACATTTGAAAAGTATGGAATATTAACTATATACTTTATCATTTGCTTGCATTTATTTGTATCTATAAAAAGTCCTCATTGAAAAAAAAAAATGACCGGCATAATAGTATAACATGATTAAACTTGAATTCTATCCACATTCAACCCATTTTTTATATGCATTAGAACAAATTTGGAGTTGATATTATTATTATTTAATGGATTTTAAATCACAATTTGAGTATAGTCATTCATATTTAGGAAATAATTTATTAATGTTTTTGGTTGCATATGAATATATAATAGGAAAAATAGTTTATTATTTACTGATAAAATTTTAAATAAATGCATACATAAATTTTAAAACTATATTTTAAATTATTATTATAATAGCGAAATAGTTTTAAGTTATTTTGTTTTTGACATTATTGTTTGATTTATACATACAAGTATGATGCTCATAATATACGTATAATTGTAAAGCTGCAGCTTTCATTCATATAAAATATGAAAAAAGTTTTTAACAAAAACAACCAAAAATAAAGTTGATAATTAACCTTCCTTAGTGAATTGGGATTTTTAAACCTCAAATTTTATAAAATTGTTTCAAATCGCTTTAAAATATATTTTATCATTATGACCCTGAACGTCCTTCCGAAAAATGTAAAT
>NW_027291045.1:0-512 GCF_016086655.4 Lepeophtheirus salmonis | reverse complement strand
CAAGGAAACAGTTTCCTGATTTTTGTCGGTCTCGATTCTTTTTTATACAGGCTCAGTTTGATAACAGGCAGTTAAAAAGAGAAAGAAGTTGCTAGAAAAATTTGGGCTCAGGAATGATATTAGATACAAACAGGCCAAAACTCATAATATACGTAGAAAGTGTAGTGCCCCAAGCTCCAGCAGTAGCCCCAAAAACTAAGATTGCTTATGACTAAGGTGGACAATTTTTGTAAGGATACAAAAGCTTGATAAGAGAAGGGAAGAAATACTTATAGTATCATTGATTAAAGTAATAAAAATCTTCATCTATCAAGAAAGTTACCAATTCCATTATTAATGAAGAAAATAACTAAAATAACGTCGCCAAACAGATGGTTTGATTCTATTTTAGCGGAAAATAAAAAAAGTTATGATACACAACTCATTAAATGGCAATACCAACTGCTTAAATGGTCAAACAACGAAGGTGGTAGCTTTGGATGGTTGCAACTAGTCCTTAAAAAATCAAAGTT
>NW_027291044.1:0-1375 GCF_016086655.4 Lepeophtheirus salmonis | reverse complement strand
CGGGGATTAAATTGTCTCCAAAATATTTTTCTACAAAAAACAACCCAAAATATACATTTTTTAACTTTTTTATTGAAAATCAAAACTATGACGAGCATATAGGTATAGAGTAGCCATTCATTCGATATAATCACCGTTGGTATCAATAACAGCCTCAATACGGCCTCTGAACCGGCTGCAGACTCTTCTGACCATATCATTGTCCATGTTGCCGAATACCTCCTTGATGGAGTCCATCAGGCTGGCCTTGGTACTATGAGGATATCTGTTGGTATGTCTCTCAGCCCCAGACAAAATAGTCCAAAGGATTAAGGTCGGGAGAGTTAGGAGGCCACAAATCCTTGGTTACGACGTCATAACAGTTCTCGTTTAACCACTGCATGAAGATTTTGGACACATGGCAGGGTGTTGAGTCCTGTTGTTACACCCAGGGCATGTCTCCGGCCTTCATGGACCTGGTAGGGTCATCCTCAACCATCTTCTTCACCTTGTCCAGAAAGTCGGTGTCCCTGACCTTCCTGTCGGCGCCCTCCTCCTTGGGTGCCCTCTTTATGGTGGCATCAACATCCCAGGTGTCCTCTAGCTTCTTACGGATACGCTGAACAGTCCGTGAATTCACTCCTAAGGTTGAAGCAATCGTTGTATTGGAGATTTCACCTCCATTATTAACCAATGCGATGGCTACGGCGGACCTCGAAAGCTCATATATGTAGGATAAATTAATTTGCAAGTGAAATTTAATAAAATAAATATGAAACTCTTCAAGTTTCTTAAAAATTGTACACTTTAATTCTTCATATAAGTTATCTTATGTTTGAAAAATTATAAATTTTTCAAGATATAATTTCTTATAAATTTATTTTCTCTTCAGAAGATCATGAGAGATTTTCATCTTTCAATTCAGTCTCAAATAATAAATTGTTTATTTTATGAATGCTTCTAAACTTTTTGAATTGCGGAGAGAAGTTTCAGTGTGGCAGCAACATGTTGGCCGAAAATTTCATAGGGATATTTTTAAGCAATTTTCGTCTCTCTTCCTCTTCATTGCTACATCTCTCTTCCAACCTCAACATATAATCTAATATTATAAGTGTCATTCTCCACCTTTTTTTCCATTTTGTAGGAATTCGTGTAGAATTTAGTTGAATGGAGGGCTTAAATGAGGTTTTCTCTAAAAATCATAGACAGAAAACTTAGCTTTTAAATAATGAATCGATGAATTATTACACTGGCAAAACAAATTCTTCTACCATTTAGTGTTCTTTAACTTAATTCAGGTGTGGCGGTAACAGGGCTCTGCAAGACTATAAAATGGCCCAGCATCCCTGCTCCTTCCTCCCGTACATTTTTTAATTATCTGACAATTTTATCACTT
>NW_027291043.1:0-45643 GCF_016086655.4 Lepeophtheirus salmonis | reverse complement strand
ATATGGTGGCTACTGAGAGAGGACATGTTGAATAAATTTATTGTTTAATATAATGTCTAACTTTTTCATATTAACAAATACACTCCAAATTCCATTTTTATGAAGCAGGTTGAATTTTAAGATAGTTCCAATTTATCGTGGACACCCTGTAATTTGAACGAAAACGTGTGAAATTTCATTCATTTTGTACACTGCTCCCTATTTATTATACTACCTTTATGTCTCTGTACTGTATTCGTATATGAATCAGGGAGCACTAAAAACAGTGCACCGAGTGTCGTCTTTTCAAACATTCATATATTATTTTGTATTCGCTAGATGGATCTTAAATTGAATCAATGTTACTTATTCAATACTTTTTCATGACAATTAGAAAGATTTTTTTTCAAAGGAACACAGATGTTTCACTTAATTCAGTCAAGTTGTGGTCAACTCACTCAACACTCAAATTGTAGGATATGTTCACATAATGAAATGTCCTCATTTCCAAAAAGGGAATATTATATATTGAAAAAGCAAAGATTATATTATTATACATACCCAGGAGCACTACTTAATTTTATT
This sequence comes from Lepeophtheirus salmonis, assembly GCF_016086655.4. Lineage (NCBI taxonomy): Eukaryota > Metazoa > Arthropoda > Copepoda > Siphonostomatoida > Caligidae > Lepeophtheirus > Lepeophtheirus salmonis. The sequence goes on along the minus strand of NW_027291043.1, from coordinate 45,079 downwards.
AATAGAAAAGAGATAAACACAGCTCAACAAGATTTAATTTACTTTCAAGACCACTGTGCTTTTGAATAATAGAAACCTCCTAAAAAAGAAAAATATAAAAACAAACATATTTCAGTTTTCTATTAAAAACTAAACTTTTGGATTTTAAAATCAACAAGATATAATTTATTAATTAACAACAGCATTTCAACAAAAGTAAATATATATTGACATGTGTGTCTGAGCTCTCTTAATCATTAATGTAGCCCCCGTGGCGGCAATGGGACGGCTACCAGGTGGTGGTGGAAGGTATGGCAGCTGCTACAGTGGTATTCCTCTGTCATGGGGTCACAGTGCTGAATGGCAGTGACTTTTTGAGGTACTCGATGTATGGATGATGAACACTGCAGGCCTTTCCCTGGACATCTACCCAAAGGTGTAGTCACGGGGTTGGCATCAGGGCTGGAGGGAGGTCAAAAGTGTGAAAAGGAGTTCAAAAGAACTCTAAAGGCTCATTTTAAAGAATTTTGCAACGAATGATATGGGTTGTTGGTATCAAAAGTAGCCACTCCACCTCAAAAGGTTCTTTCCAACCACTTTTTTGATAGGTATTTGACAGTCTGGTGGGAAACCCCAAGATTTCTAGGAATTAAGAGACTTTGCCTGGGCTGTTTGATTTAACTTATCTGATCCATTTTGGCCTCTTTGACAGAGCCCTTGTTTCTTTCCAACGTTTTGAACTTGCTGACGGCGTCGACAGTGTTCTTGAGACACCCAACTACTTGAAGTGTGCAAATGGAAATTCTTTGATCAAATTCTAGTGTAATTTTCTCGACATGTATGTAAGCTAGATAGTCATGTTTGCTTTTTTGTAACTAAATATAAATTAATTTCAATTTCTCAACCCTGTTTAATTATTTAATTTGTAAGTGTTCAGATTTCAAGAGACCACCCGGTATGTATATTAAAGAGATTATTTGTCTATATATTGAGCAGTAAATAGTAGTGGTGTGTCGGTCCTATTTTGGCTGATGGGCGTGGTTCCGTCTAGTCCCACATGTTGGTTCAAGAAAGTAAAATCAAGGAGAGTGTGAATGAAAATTCGTCGATCACGTTCAAGTGTCATTTTCTCGACTTGAGATGAGGTTTTTTTGTAACTAATTGCTTATGCTTTGATATATCGCAGTATGAATTACTTTAAATCCCTCAACCTCCATTAATTATTGAATTAGTAAATGTTCAGATTTGGACCACCCAGTATTTAATAAATATGAGGAAAATTATTTTGCACTCCTGCCAAAATAAGAACACTGCAAAAAGAAATCGTTTTACATTCATTTCCATAGATCCAAAAAATATAATAATGACGATTTTTTGTAGTTGTTACCTGTATGTATATGTAGATGTTTTTTTTCTTAATTTTTCAAATCTTTTGTTGTTATTATTCTTTTTCTTGAATAGAAACTATAAAAGTATAAAGTAATCACTATTGCGTTATAGACGATAAGTAATAATGACGATTTGTTGCAAAGTTTTAAGTGTCAGTCCATGTTGAACTCGGATTAGAATTGAAGATCTTCCTCAGGTTTATTCTTTCCTATATCACGGCTAGATACAAAATTGGTTTTTTGTTTATTTTTTTATCACAATGCTGCTTGCAGGTAATTTAATGAAACTTCAAGCCAGCTATGTTATTCTTAATTTTCGGTTCCTTTTTTCTTTTTTTTTTAGTACACTGGGCGTGAGTATTTTTACCACTGTTACTTGGTCTAATACATCAATAATCTGAACAATTATTAATGCAATCATTAATGAAGGTTGAGTCATTGAAATTAATTCATATTCCGATATATTAAAGTATAAATAATTAGTTACAAACAAAAAACCTGAGCTCTGCTAAATTATGTACAAGTCAAGAAAATGACACTTGAACGTGATGCCCAAATTGCACTCCAAACAGTTGGGAGTATCCAGGACCCCCGTCTACACTTTCAGTAAGTCCAAAACGTTGTTGAGGAAGATGTGCTCTGTGATAAAGGCCAAACTGGACCCATAGGAGTTAAAAAAAACCAGCCCAAGCCAATCCTTTCAAGTTTATGAGGACTCGTGCAAGAGATATTGTGGTTTCATGACAGATTATTCAGAGAGCTATCAAAAAAGAAACCCATCTTCTTCGTTAGAAAGCTCTTTTAAATTAGTGTTTTGAGTTATTTTAAACTCTTTTTGATACTTTTGCCCCCTTAAGGCCTTATGCCAGCCCTTTGACTACACCTTTGGATGCATATGAAGTCACTGTCAGCCAACTGTGACGCCATGATATATGACTACAAATTGCAGTGCCAGTACTTCAACTGCCACCTGGAGGCTCATTGTCACTAAGAGCCGCTACATCAATGAGTAAGAGAGCTCAGACACACATCTTTTTTATAGTATTAATTTCGTTGAAATTCTATTGTTAATTAATAAATTATAATTTGTTGAAGTTTAATCAATTTTATACTATTTATTGTATATTTTATGGAGCAACATATGCTTTAGAAAATATTTACAGAAGGCAAGGTAAAATTCCTGAAACTCATCCTCCCTTTGGACGTGTTTGGTACTTTTGCCGTTATCTATTTTGCCTTAAGAATATTCTCTGTCTAATATAAGAATAAATGAGATTTTTAATTTGTTATTGTTTATTTTTGGTTGACATTTATGTTCACTTTGAATTTTGTAATCAAAATATGTAGCTTTTATTACTACAAAAAGGAGGAGATGGTTGCTTTCTGTAGGAGTTATTGTTTAATTATGCCGTAAAATTTCAATTCATATTTTCAAAATCTCACTTTGTAAGGAGTTCGAACTAGGACAAAATAGTTATTATAATAAGAAAATAAACAAACTCGCTATTTATGCCCTATAAAATCTATAATACGCTGAGTCTGCCGGTTTAAATAAAAAAGAGGCAACTTATGAAAATAGTTGATAAAAACACGTCAATATTTTTATTATATCTCTCAACCCTTTCCCTCCAAAAAGGGGGAAATTACCTAAATCAGTTTATGTTAGCCCATCCTTCTTTTATGAGTATGAAATTGTTAACAACTGAACTATAGCTAGTTTGAGTGAGACTAATCAACGTTTAAAAGTGGGTCCTTTGTTGGGCCAAGAGAAATAAAAGAAAATTAAATGTTAACTGACAAAAAATTAAAAATTATATTTTTATGTTAGTGCAATAATCCCCAGGATTATACGTTGTATACCCGTTTATCAAATGAATCAAGTAATTTTAAGACTTAATATGGTTCACTAAAGTGCTAACGCACCATAAAGATAAATACATAGTCATGGAGTGGTGATACTGAGAGTATTGATGCTGCGACAGTAGATAATTTGAATCTCATTAGTTAAAGCAATACATCAACCCACACATAATTACTACAAACATATTAAATTCTTAAATTATTGAAACAGGTTCGTTTGAAGGGAAAGATTTATCAAAAAATTTTGCCGGCATCGATTTTCTTGAATTTTATGGTGAAAAGACCTTCCATAGTTATTCAGAGACTAAATAGTCTCAGGTTGAAAATACCAACTTGTGAGATAAATACTCATAGATTGATGGTACTGAGTAATTCCTTTACACTGCGACAGTCTATAATTATAGTGGCAACTTCTGCAAAATATATGCTTTGTACCATAAGAATTTTAATATTAAAATTAAGTCTAGCATGAATCTGAATATTTGTATCACAGATCTAAAAAAAATTTAATACTTTTTTGAATGATACTTTTAATTAATTTGGGTTACATGTCTTATATAAATATTCTATTAAGTCTACTGCATTTTATCCCATATTTTATTTAAGAGTATGAATTATATAGCCTCTGGGAAAAAATAAACTTATGATGATTCATGGAAATCTAGAATAATGTTCTAGATTTCCATGGATGATTCAATGGATCAAAGTGCGGAACATTCTCAAGAATTTTGTGCAATTTAAGAATCAATAATTATTGATTCTTGAATTGAATTATAGTCAGAATAATCTCCCCATCATTAATATTTTGAAAGGCTGAATAAATTAATATTTGAATTTAAAAATTAGAATAAAATATTACTATTCTTTATGAAATAATTTAATTAAAAGACTTTTATTGACATCTCTAAATTAATATAACTATGGTAATAAAATATTATATAAGAATTAACATTTTAAAAATAAAAATATTTGAAGCGCCCACTATGTTTTTAACGTACTTAATTATTACAATTCGAATGTTTTGGTCAATATTTCTTGTTTGTTTTCTTTCAAAACGCATATTTCTCGTTTTCATTAATATTACTGAACTTCACTTCATTATATTTTTTTTTTTGAAAATTACAAAGTTACTACATAAAAATAAAATAATAATAAAAAGGAAGAATAATTGCGTGCTAAATTTTGCGTAAGCACATCAGTGAACCCACATTAATTAGACCTTATTAAGGGGCAAAAGTAAACACATCTATTGCTAAAAATATAAGGTGTAAATTTTCATATTAATATCTTTTGAAAAAGTTATAACTTTTTTCAAATTTGCTGATACAGCAAACGCAGTAAAAAGCTAGCAAAATTAAAAATATATTGCTGAGTTTGACTTTGAAAAATGTTCCATTGATTCAATATTGGGTTTAAAAAAGGTTGGGCCTATCATTTTTTTTAATTATAGTACATATTACACATAAATCACTATTAAATATTAAAATATGTAAGAATAAATATTTGGAAATAAGAAAACTTATCCTTTTAAATTGATTGATAGTTTTCTATTTTTTAATGATTATAGAATACAATCAAAGAGTTGCCCGGCACAAAGAAGGAGCGGGAAATCATATTGGTAATGGTAAATGAAATTTTCTTAATGGTAGCCTATAAGGATTTTTGTATCCCTTCGATACGGGCAAGCGTAAGGGTATTCTATAATACGTTATAACTTATAATATACGTAGCCCCTGTATATTATATAAATTATTATATTATGAATTTAAAAAATATTTGTTATAAGCTTCAAATAATATACCCACATAAATGAAAAAATATGTTTGGATAAGAAGCCCATTTTTTACTTTTGTCAAAAATGGGCAAATTTAAATTTGGGAAGTAAATTGGAAAAAAAACTATTTTTACAATTTCTGCAAAAAAACGTAGAAAAACATTTATTAGCAATGTGAAGAGGAAAAAAAATACAACAAAAAATTATTTCTTTCAAAACTAAAAAGTTATGGAGAATAATGTTGTCAAAAAATAACTGGTTTGTTTTTGATAATATTATCATTTTATGTCCGAAATATAGTGCTTTATTACACTTCTTCTTAAAAATTGAAACATGACGTTAAATGAAAATAAGGAAAAAATGACAAATATGCAAAAAAATTATCAGAAAATGACAGATATTTCAGTTAAACATCAATTTTGTGTGTCAAATTTATATGTAAACGAATCTTTAATTTAAATTTATGAGGTCATTATGATCAAAAGTTTGGAATTAGTCATTCAAAAAAATATTACGGAACATATATAGACAAAAAATCACTGAACTTATATGTTACTTATTCTTCTACTGATCTGTTAAGAATGTGAATAAGTATTGTTTCCTTGATTGTTTTTTAGGATTTTTGCACCATCTTGGGAATTTTTTATGTTTTATTAGTTTGGTAATGTTCTAATACTTAACAAAAATCAACTTTACGTTCACGTAACTACTCATCCACAGTTCAGATATCAAAACTAATTTCATATCCTACAATATCGATGTTATTATAGAAACAAACCTGACCGACATAAAAACATAATTTTGCTTGCTGTCAACTGTTGATGGTTCTCCTTCCTGTAATGAGTGTTCTCGCCGTTGATTGGTCGAATTATAATAAGCTTTTATTAAGCCAAGAGCAATCCTGAACAATGATTAAATAATAGTTTTATTATTGAAAAGAATTGAACTACTACTAAATGATTTTGTCCCTTTTTTCTGTTTATTTCCGGATGAGAGCTTGGGAAATATTATAAAGGTAACAGCATGACAAATGGTGAGAGCCAGTTGTGTTTCTAAGGGTTAATTAAGCCGATGTACCCATATGTATGTTTTAAAAAATTTCAAATTTAATATTTTCCTTTTAAAACTGTTATATCTAATAGATAACTGTAACGAAGACATTTTGATACAAAAATAATGTTGTAACTTCAATATTATAGAAAATATGACCAATTTATTATCGGTAAATCATCGAAAAAAAATTATCATTGTTTATGTTATAACTTACACCAAAATCTGCGATCTAATATGACATTTCAATAAAACAACTTAATTTTCTTTAAACATCAAGAAAATTGAATGAAATTTTCAGGAACTACAGATAACAGTAAAAGTATTTTTATTGCAAATGATAAAGATTGAAGGTGCTAATGTCGGGTTAAAATTTATTTAGGTATCACATCAAAAATTAGTAAAAATCTTTCTAAAATATTAGATAAATGTATATATGAACTTTATTTTCCGGTTTTTTTTTAATCCATTACACCTGATCCGTGATTTCAAAGGCTATCTTAAGATAGCTTATTTTATATCGAATTGTGCGATTAAACGAAGCAACGTACTGAGATAAACAAAAATGGGTGAAAGATTAAATATTTATCCTGATTACACATAAAAAGCGTAAAATTAATTTTTACCATTCAAGTAATGAAAATCAAGTATTTCTTGGGGATCCGAAAACACTTCTAGACCTCTGTGCACGCCTTTTTAAGTTTTTTTCGCACAGTAAATTGGCATTTTCCAAGATACCTACTATGTGAATTGGACGGTTTTGGATAATACTCATAGCTGGAATATTAATGTAAAAATACCTGCATATTTTAGACAAAAGGGTCACCTCGGATAATTAAACCAAGATGGTTCAATTTATAAAAGATTTCGTATCTTTATCAGTTGACAGGTATTTGTAATATATATATATAAATATGTACTATTAATGAGTAATTTGGAGTTAAGAAGCTACTTTTTGTCCTTCCCTGCATTGAATATAATTCAAATCGTCCACAGGGGTGGGCTGGAAGAGCTGCCCCCCAAAAAAAAAATTAAGGAATTTTTGATTTTTGCTAGAAAATTGAATAAATATTTGAAATATAATTTTTGATATTATGTTTCAGAAAAAATTTAATTTTTCAATTTTTCTTTTCAAAAATTTAATCCTGCGGGCACCCCTGTTTTTCATTATTATTACTCTATAACTAATTAAGCAATCTCAATGAATTCACGCTTTAAACTGAATTAACAAGGGAAGAAATAGTTGCATACGTCATGAGGAAAAATTATATAGTGACGTCATTTGGGGTATAAAAACTTACTTCTTATGATGGAAAAAGTATACTAATAGGAAGTAATGGAACGATTCAAAAGAAAAATCCCAAAGCCAATTCTGGTACTTCAATATTTTAAATAATAGTTAAAAGATACCATTTTGCTATCAAAAAAAAAATCCTATATAAAATTTGATATTTAAATTTTTTTCAAAAACCCATGGTTAAATTAATTTTTTTTGGAAAAAAAAAAATCAAAAATCTACAGTGGCTCACAAAAAATTATTTTTTTCTTCGGATAAAGTTCAAAAATCCACAGCTGTTCACCAAAATAAACTAAAAAAAATATCCAAAATTCAGAGCTGTTCTCAAAAAAAAATCCAAAATTAAATTTCCAATGTACAAATTTAAAATAAAAAAATCAAATATTAGATTTTTTGCAAAAAAATTACAAATTAAATTATGAAAAGAAAATTTCATTTTTTGAGATTTTTTGAGAAAATAACTAAAATCCCTAATTATTATATAATTCTGAAGGATAAAATTTACTCTCAGATATCAGAGTGTACACGTTTAAAAAATAATTATGACATCCATTCCTAATGAAAACATATCTTTTTGGCTTTACTCAGTTTTGCGTTGAAACAAAATATTAGTTTGATATGACTACAGCTTCCGACATTTTTATAAATAAAATAACTAGTTTCTAAGCAGATAATGATAGTGACGAAAATCCTCTGTATTTTTTAGGTCGCTATTATTTTTTAGAATTAGTGATATGAAAAATATTTTTTCCCCTCAGCTGTTATTATTATTACAGGTTGGTGGAGCAAATCGTCCACTCGATAGGTTGATTTAGAAATACTCCAATATTTTTTAATTTTCAAAAATAACAACAATAAAATAGTTTCTCAAAAAGAGGCCCTTTCAAACTTTGTCTCTCAATATGGACATCTTCAGCACCAATCACACCCTTTACACGTCGCTGGAAAGCCTTACAGGAGATGATGTCAAACTCATCAGAAAAGTTGCCCCCTTCAGTCAATATGGTTGCCTTCGTTGTGTCCACATTTGGGTGAGGAGGTTTGTTGGTTTCCTTCTCCAAAGTGTCCTACACAACTTAGTCCAGGAGTTCAAAACTGGTGAGGAAGGGGGTTTCATCTCTGTGTATATATACCACTTGAGCCGCATGGCCTCCATCACCTTAGTCAGAAATTGGTGTGGGGTCTTCGTCATGTACCTCTTGATGGTCCTACCAACCATAGAGAAGGCGCTTGCGACGGTATTCATCGATTTGGTTTTGTCGATGATCTTCTTCTCTGAGCTCGAAAAAAACCCCGTATCCCTTTATAAATTATACCCTACACTTCCGGCTTCCCTGCAGAGGTGTTCTTCATCATTATAAATCTTCGTCACATTCAAACCAAGGTTCCTGGAGCACATCAGAATGTCTCTAAACATAAATATCTAAACATCAGCATCGACGATATCTGAGATGCACGGCCTTTAAGCTTCTTGGTCACTCATTATTACAAGATGAAAAAATGTTCATTTTTGTTTGTTCATCGAATTTAATCGATTGCAGCTCATCAAATGAAACATCATGACAACTAGGCTACTCTGCTCCATAACAGTCTTCGAATTGCCAGAGATGATATATTGATTTTTAGTTTCTGTTTTTTAACATGGCAAAAATACGCATGATTTTCCTCACGTGATAATAATCCTTTATCAAATAAAGATCCTTCAGTATCCACATTTTTTTGTTGAACAGTTTTCTCAATCCAAGTCTGCTGCTATATACATATTTATACATGTTCAATATAAATTTTATCCAAATGATGGATTGATACATAGTAGCTATACATAATTAAACTTCATGTCTATTTCTTTTGAACGCAATTTCTTATTAATTCATATTTTTATATAAAAAAAGTAAACTCTTGTACATATTAATAAAATATCTCTAAACACGATAAAATACAATCGAATTTTATACTTAGTTTCCTTTTTGACATTAGATAGAATTTGAAATTAATAATATTAAAACCCCAGGTCAAGCTCATGAATAATTACCTCCAATTTATTATAAGAGCTAAAAAACTTCGTCGAATCTTTGAGGATCCCATTAGAAAAAGTTGGACATGCATCAAAAGTATTTAGAGGAAAATGGATTCGTTACAGAAGTAAGTCATAGATAATGTCGGTAAGGAGTTAGGTCGGGGTGGATTCTCTTCCATATTTTCACTTGATGAACAGACTTTCCCCATAGAAGCTATGCTCTGAAGGTAAGTGAGTTCATTAAAGTCTTTGTTCCTTCATTTATATCGAGGTTTCTATTATTACCTTTAAGATAACCATGGCAGAAAATGACGTCATGATTTGCTTCTTCAAAAATTGATTTCCTTAGAGATTTATCCGACTCTAAAAGGATTATTAAAATGATTGCAAAATGATATTCAGGATGGGTTCATATTCATAGTTTTGGAATTGGCCGAAATTAACTTAATTCAATATCTGGAAAAAAATCATACAAATTGGATTGATTTGCAAGTGAGATTCCTTTTATAATTCTGAATTATAACATTTAAAAATATATATATTTAAGAGCCAATTAATGAATATTTGGACAGAAATCTTGAAGGGAGTAAAGGTAATTAAAATATACGATTTAGTCATTACATTAATAGAGTCAAGTGTCATATTATATAAGGACTATAAATATTCTTAAAAGTATTTTTCCAAGCCCCTTCACACGTTATAATATGTATTAGTGTTGGATTGGAGTAACAGTAGAGTTTGACAAACATAAAAAAATACTTTTTTTGTCAATTACTCTAGCTCGATCCAAAATATATCTTGAAAAACTCGACATAGTTTGTATTCGAACCACGGAAACTCAACACATTTATTCGAGTATGAGTTTCAGTAATCAAGTATCTAGTTATTTATTGTCCATATCAAAGAATATCCCATTTTTTTCTGCGAAATACAAATAACTATTCAATGTAAAAGCATGCTGAGGGCACACAATTTAAAAATATTTCTAAAGGAAGTTAGTTATAACATAGGATAGGAATGCGACATTAACCTACAGATTATAACAATTATACAAGATATAACTAGTTCTAAGGCTTGTCAAACTCTTACTGTTTATAACTGACAGTTTTAACTGCAGTGACCAAGGGCCACGGAATACAGACGAGTGGTACATTACAATCTGAACACATTGAATTTTAAACTTCAACAAAATATAATTTATTAACTAATAATAGAATTTCAACGAAATTAGTACTATAAATAAAAGTGTTTCTGAGCTCTCTTAATCATTAATGTAGACACCTGTTATGACGTCCCAGTATTGACAGTGACTTTGAGAGCCTCGTTGTTTGGATCACGGTCACTGCAGGCCTTTCCCTTGAAATGCACCCTAAAGTTGTAGTAGGGGCGGGGGTAGCATCTTGGTTGTTGCGGCCAAAAGTGTCAAAAAATAGTTTAATAGAAGTCAAAAGTATTGCAAGGGGAGGAAATGGGGTTCTTTCATTGCTTGTGGCTTAACCCTCACAAAGATCTTTCCACTCACTTTTTTATAGCTCACAGGACAGTCTGGTGAGAGACTTCGAGATCCCTTGCATGGGCCCTCATGAACTTGAGGGGATTGGCCTGAGCTGTTTTCTTTAACTCCCCCGCGTCCAGTTTGGCCTTTTTGACAGAGCCCTACCTCTTCTGCAACGTTTTGGACTTACTAACAGCGTAGACGGTTGGTCCCTGAAGACCCCTAAATCCTTAAAGTGATCTAATGGATATTGGTCGACACGTTCAAGAGTAATTTTCTCGTCTTGTATGTAAAATAGAGAGTTCTAGTTTGTTTTGTTTTTTGTAACTAATTTCTTTTGCTTGTTTGTTTTTCTCAAGTGCTAAACCTTCTTAACTATTTAAATATTAAATATTTCAATAGACGACCCAATACATCATAGTAATTCAAGTAGCTCTAATCTAATTATTCGTCATGACAGTAAACTGCTGATATACTGAAAGGCCTTATAACTTACAACTTAAGCTGTACAAGTCATTTTTATGTTTCTCAAACTAAAAGATAGAAGGAAAAACAAGATTTCCATGAGCAAAATGTGTTGACTATTGTTATTTGTTCCTTGTGAGCCTTAAGGATGTGATAAATGCTATTTTTTTGTATTAGCCTTTATTAAAATTATCGAAATAGTAGATGAAACAATATAAAGATCAAAATACAACTAAAGTACGATTTGGACTTGCTGACGGCGTAGACAGTTGTCCTGGAGTCACCCAATTGCAAAAAGTGGGGGAATGGTAATTCGTTCAAAATTCATTTTCTCAACTTGTACGTAAGGTAGAGAGCTAAAGTTTGTTTTGTTTTGTAAATAATTGTTTATGCTTTAATTAATTTCATTTACTCAACCTTCAGATTTCAATGAAACACCTGGTATTATTTAAGAATCAATATTTAATTGCTCTGTATCGATTGATCAAATGACCCGCTACAGTATTGGAATACCGAGGGAAAAAGAGTATTTCTTAAACATTTTAAGTTAGACGTTAGATGTTCATCAATATTTGCCACTTCATTTTTCTTGTAAAAAGATATTCTATCTACTGGGAAATAGTTTTAAGAAGAGAAACATGATTAATTACGATGTAGCAGAGACACTCATAAAACATACTAACTTAATTCTAGTAAAATCTATACAGATTATTATTCAACGATAAAGTCCTTTGGGAGAACATGTCATATTTGCCGGTGTAGCTAATCGCTACAGATCAGACCAAACGAAAGAGTCAATGTTGTTGATCTAATGGTAAGTTCATACAATGAATCTGGAAATAGTCTTCGATGGCCTCTTACTGTTTTTTTGTTCTTATTAATATTACTCGCATAAATTCTTATATAGTCTACATCCATAATCTGCAAAACAAAATGAAGCGTCGCAAATTTATTAAGGAGGTATGACGTAATCTTTTTGAAATGTCATTTCAGTGAAGATAATCAAACTTACAGGTTCATCGTAATATTAGAGATGAGATTTCATTATTATTTAAAGAAACGTCAGATGAACTATCTTCATCACCGATACAAAAGGTTATAAAGGTAAATATATATGTTTTTTTTTTTCGTCCTAGGGCAAAAAAGAGGAAGAAAAATTATTTGTATTATATCTAATAAATATAGGTGTTTTGAACATAGTATTTGTATTTTCATGTTTTTGAACTGTAGAAAAGATTCCTTCAAAATAAGTTATTTATTATAATTAATAAGATTTTTCTTCATATCGAAAATTTTTAAGAAAAATATTTTCAATAAATGAACTTATTTCAAAACTTTGATCACATTGCTTAAACAGAAGGATATATGATCAAATATATAATAATGAAAAAAATATTTAATCTGCAGTAATGAAAATAGGCATTTTAATGACTGGATATATACAGTAATCATCAAGTATAGGACAATAAAATTTAATGATTCCTCTCATCTCTAACAAATAAATACAAAAAGATTAAAGTAGATATTTATTTATTTATTCTTATAAGCAATTACAATAAAAAAAATTAAAATTCACGTATCTCCAAAATTAAATGCAATTAACATTGAGAACAGTGATTATAAAGAATTAAACAAATCGAGCATACGTCAAATATACGTATAAACTATAATTGATCTTTGACAAGACGAAAATAAATTCTTGATAACTTAATAATTTACGGATGATTATTGAACATAACGATTACACTCTGAAAAATATTAAGCTGAGTATAAATTGATAATTCAAGGAACAGAAAATTCACGAGGGAATATGCAGAGATCTATTCTCAAAACAAAGAGCAGGGCCAGACTAAAGGAGCTACGTTTAGCGCAAATCTTCTTTCGCTAATTTGTTCACAAGAGTTTCTGATAGAAAGTCATTTCTACTTTCCTCAGGGAAAGTATAGGGTCTTCATCGATGAGGTCCTTGATGATTTCGACCAGGATCTCGCTATAACATCACTGCAGCGCTTATGGGCCTTCCTATTTATGCCAAAGTAGCATCAACACCCCAAGATTATGGTAGACTCGTACAATTTTTTTTACAATCTTCACAGAGAGATTATTAAAAAATGCAATATCACAATTTATCTTTCTCGGATGAATTCCATTTATTTAATTTTTTTTAAAGATATCATTTGAAAAAGGACTACAAATATTCAACCAATGCAGTCTTCTACTAATTATTGAATCCTTCTTTTTTTTTCAATTTGAGGACTGTGACGTACAATGGTTGCTACAAAAGTATACTATTGTAGGTATTGGACATATAAGACACACAGCCTCATCAAAATTGATTGTTGCTAATTTGATTGACGAAATTCGCATAAAATATAGCAATTCTTAGAAACATCATTTTTCTTTCTTCTCTTGATTTTTTTTAAAGGAAATCCATGATAAAGGAATTATTCATATGGATTTGAAATTGGAAAACTTTGTCATTGTTAATCACGTATTAAAAATAATAGATTTCGGAGCAGCCTTTCAATTACCAAAAGGGAAAATAGAGATGGATGTTGATGAAATATTTGGTACCGAGGTCTATGTGCACCTGAATGTTTTCATAATCGAGTTGTGGAAACAAATGATGGGAATATTCATACGATTTCTAGTATAGGTACAATCATATACAGGTGCCCAAGCTATCAGTGTCACGAAAATGAATTTTTAAACACAATTTTCTCTCCAAACAGTTATCAGATTTAAGAAAAAAATCTGAAAACATAAATGCTTTTGATTTATTTATTTTTAAATTACATACAGTCTCAATAACAAGCTCTATACGAGGCCAAAAAGCTCGATTCAGCTTTCACCACTTGGTTCCTTGGCAAATCCTGGAATCCTTCTTGATCTGAGTAATAAGTTCGTATTTGCTGTTGCAATGTGGTTGGGTTGGTTTCGTTCGATCGTGCCTTAAACAGAAAAATCAATGGATTCAGATCCGGCGAGTTTGGAGGCCAACAATTCGGTGAGATAAAGTCGTTAAAATTGTCTTGGACACATTTTGATACTTTTTTTTTTTTTTAGGTGCAGCTGGGAGCCGAGTCTATGCCTATGTAAAAGGCTTCCCGCAGGAAATCAAATGATTCAAGGGCTTCACTTTAGTCTCTGGTTAGCTCGGTTGGTTTATCGCTGGTTATTTGCCTTACACCGCAAAAATCCAATGTATTCAGATCCAGTAAGTTTGGAGGCCAAAAATCTGGTGAGATGAAGTAGTTAAAATTGTCTCGGACTATTGACCCATTTTTTTGATACTTTGTCTCTAACTTCCGTGGGTCCTCACTAACAATTTACATTCAGACACAGTCACATCGTCCTTTTAACACAACTGGCTAAGCTGTATCATAGCAATCACCTATAGAACTCCAAATTTCCCCACTAACTAATTGACAATTGAACGTGTCACTGAGTCCCAGATTTCGAGCAATTGTTATGACGTATTTCCTGGCACGGATTACAGGGAGGGCTCCATTCCTTCCTAAAATAAATGGGACAACAAATTTGTAAATTGATTTTTTAACCCGTACAAGTTTGAATAAGCTATCTTACAAAAATAAACATCTGAGTAAGTGCCTGAGTTTAGCTAAGAGATTGCACCAAGGAGTGGTGGTATAGATAACTTGTGCACCATGTATATTCTTCAAATAATGTGTTAAAGTAATCATTGATAATTTTTTATTCTAGTCAAAATGTGATATCTGGTCCCCTTGGGATCATGTTACTACAATCTCTTAGGCCCAACTTTGATCTAGCATCTGTCATCAAGAAAATAAATAATATTTCTTTAAATGATAGTATTCATCGTAAATTTTGCTATCTTTTTCAGCGATCAATTACCTCTTGTCTTAAAAGGATCCGCAGGAAAGGGTTTCCATCGATGAATTAATAGAAATCCGATTGGCTCACTTATTTTACTATTCAAATTTAAATGAATATTTGGATCGAAATATAATAATTAATTAAATGTATCAATGACTTATTTCTTTGAAAATATGGACTTATACCAAGGTTAATAACTTTTCCAGACATTGTGATGTTTGACTTCCACTACGCTTTTTTATTGTGACGCTGTATATATATACTATAAAATTAACTATATAATATTTGTAATGGTATGTTAATATACCGTTTTTATTCTCTTATCACGTCAAAAAATGTATGCCTTGTGATGCACCGAAGTGGTACATTAAAGTATAAAATTATATTACCGCACTACATGATGGTCTAACCTGTATTTCTACAACCTTGGGCTTATACTACGTATTTGCAGAAGTGAAAATAATAAATTTTTAAGGGTGCGATGATACAATTATATAAATGCAAAACTGAGTTCGGGAACCCATGGCTGGTGAGCCAGATCTGGCTTCTTTGATGACTGCAACCGGCTCACAGACAAATATTTAATATAAAAAATGATATCGTTAAGAATATTGCTGCAACACTGCTGATAGCTACTATCTTCAGTGTGGAACAACGTTAACTCTGATTTTTATTGTGTGAATGAATACAGCAAGGATTCATTCACACAAACAATGTTTGGCTGGGTGTATGTATGCATATGAACAGTCTTTTTCACGTCTAAAGAACATTAAAATCAATCTATGTAAAATTACGTTTAACCGATGGAGGTCCCAACACCTGCATGGAAGCAGTACCTTAGTTATCATCAACCAGACTACAAAGCCATAAGCAAAAACATGCAGCAAGTTGCATCAATATTAAGAAGTACTTTATTAAAATAAAACCAAAGAGTTATTGTACTTTAAAAGTGTTGGTCATATTATAGGTATGTTACAAAGTCTGGAAAAGTCAAAATAGGAATTCCATAATTACAAAAAACGTCAAAGCTAATTTAAAGATTAAGAAATAGTCCTATTATTTATTTGTTACAACAAACTTCTTAATCATTCATTAGCGACTACAAACTGTTTCATCTCATAAAAACTGATAATCTCAGTCAATTCTTATATATTTTTACTAATGAGTAGAAAAATGTTCAAGCCATTATGTTTAAAAATCTCTATTAATTAGAAGGACATTATTATAAAGTTGAAGCCAATTCGGAAGTCATTTAAATTATTAAATAATATTACGACTTTTTCTTGAATTTTCGCAATTACCAATATAGTTTAAAGCCTTTAGAAGCCTTTATTATTTAAAATTTTGTAATATCTGAGACAGAGTTATCAGGTTATGATTTTAAAAGATATATACATTTTATTGCATTTCATACGTCATGAAACTTCTTACCGAACAGCTGTTCCAGCAACTTAATACGGCAGGAAGAAAAAGATTAGAGCACTACCTCTTTTGTAATATACCTACAAATGGTATGGCTCTCATGGAATTAAATTTTAAAATATGTGGTGTTCATGGCTCCTTCAGCCAAAAAAATTCCTGACCCCTGATTTAAAGCTTTAAAACAAAATAAAGGAACGATCCCGTTAATTTGAGGATGGATATACATGTTCGTGGTGCTTTTTTTTCACACAAGATGTCCGTTTTCAGTTTCCGTTATACTGTATGTATCACTTACTTTGCAGAAAGTTTCTTGTTAATTTGTAAGGTTGGCTATATCCGGTTTTTTAATTCGAAGTTTATTTAAAAACCACTATTTTAGAATATTTAGGGAAATAATCTATATCTTTCACATTTTTACTATTAAACTGTAATACTTATTTCATATATTAGTAATTTTTGTTCCTATTTGTCTTCTCATATATGTTTCTTTAAAGGTAAACTCATAAAATTTATACGTATTGATTCAAAAGAAATGTAAAAATTGATTTAAAATAAACATACCAAAAAAAAAAGTTAACGCCATTTTACATTTAAAAAAATGAATTCTTCTTTCCAATTTTTTCCATCAGACTCAGAAATTACAAAATAAAGCTGAAGAAAAAAGAATAGAAAATATTGATTTAATGCGGAACTTCATATTTCTTTTTATGATAAGTATTTTGTGTAGTAAAATTTTGATATCTAAGAGAACGTTGACAAAAAACCCATTTTTTATTTAATCCGAATTTTAATATCTGGATTTGACAGTATATTCAATTTTCACCTTTTGAAAAAAAATTGGGGTTATGGATTATAAGCAGCTGTAGATTTTTCTGTCCTCCAATACCAAACAAGATATCATATCTATGGTGGTAAATATAGTACAGGGTTGATCTTATCTAGTGGTACAGATTACACTTTTTCAATCCGGAATGACATTGGTCTAAAATCACGGAGGAGGACAACAAGACATCTTATCACTGAACAGAGCAAGTTGAGACAGTTGGAAAGAGGAAAGTAGATTTTAGATGCTCTTAAGGCCAAAAAAAAGAATTGCCAAAAGTTTAGCTCTTTTCTCATGAAAATTTTTCCACCGTTCACGCCCCTATTAATATAAAAAAAACAGCCTCTGCATCACAATCAAATAACCAGACTATATCTCAGCTTCAGTGAGACATGTCTTCAGAACAAAAATCCAGTGGCGAGCACAGGCAATGTGCTTGCTATTTTTGTAAAGTGGAATGAGCGACTCAATGCAGATGCCTACACCGAACTTATGGATAAGAATATGTTACCTTGAAGCAGAGAAAAGTTCAGGAAAACTTTGTTGTAACTCAAGACGGAGCTCCGTGTCATTGCGTCACGGATGTCAGATGTTTTGGAAAACAGACATATCCTATAAAAAATTTACTTCTGAAAAATTGAAAATCATAAAATGAGATCAACCCTTTAATGTCTCACTTGGAAGAAGTAAAGTATGATCAAAGAGGGATACCATTTAAAAATGTAACCTTCAAAATCGAGTAAATAACCTTTTTTCCGAGGTGTATAGCCAAATTTGCAATAAATAACTGCTCTGAATATACAAAAACCATAATCTTATGAAAGCTTAAATGTGTAAGATTCATTGCCATAAATGTTAAAAAATAGAGTTTCTATTTCTTTTTTTATAATTTTTTCAGTAATTGGACTCTGGATACGGAAATTCCTCTTAGGAATAATATGTTAACATTATTTATTAAGATGATAAAAATATTGTTAATAATTTCCCTTAAAGGAAAAGTAGGTTACGCAGCAGGGCAGATCAACCACCATTTATAAATGGAGGTTGTGAATAATAGGGAACTCGGTAGTGTTCCAGAATCTTCATGGTACAATAGAGAATAGAGTCTCCTCTTCTTTAGTCAGCTAGAAAGTAAACAACTGGGCACGGTGCCAGGTTAGGGCTGTTTCTCAACAATCAATTTGTAAGTGATGATATAAGACTGTTCTTGAAATAATAACTTAGAAACGAACTTCTAAATCACTTAATTCAAAATGACTTCATTAATACCCTATGTCTCTATTTCTAATAACGTGATGATTAAATTGCTAGAAAAGTCTTTGAATTAAGGCTTAAAGAATTATAAAAACTATGGACACCCCTTCATCGTAATTAATAGAATACAAAAGAAGATATCTATTTTCATTTGGAGCAGGTGTAACTCAAGTAAAGAAGGGAATTTTTGTGATGGATACATCAAATAGTGCTATGATATGTTTTATTCTGGGGGTGATTTTAATTGATTTATCTGATGGTGAGGACAGATAAGTTGATGTACAATTACAAAAAAGTGTTTCTATTGTGTTTCATTTCAGGCATTTTAAAGAGCACCTGCACTTTAAATAAGGACCCTGGTACTTGTGCTAAGAATATAACTCAATACTACTTCAACAAAGATTTAAAATCGTGCGAAAGTTTTACCTGGGGAGGTTGTGAAGGAAATAAAAATCGATTTGATACCGTACTGGAATGCAATGACGTTTGTCAACCCTCTTCAAAGGAACTATGTAATTCAATGATTTAAAAACTGATAAAATGATTTAATATTACACTATGTTTTCCTTGTGCATAATGCCATTTTGCCAACTAACCACTTTGTCCAGCGGACACATAGTCCAAAAAATTACATTAACCCATTACATAATTATTTGGAACGGATTGAAAAAATTATACGATACAGTTTTTATATATGGTATATTACTCAAATAAGATAATTATACTTAAAAAAAATTGCAAAAGATCCCTAGAACCCAGATAGAAGGCGGTTAATTAATTAACTATCGCCAGAATCAGCAGTATTTAGTTGTAAGAAATGATTGGCGGACATATTTTTATTAAATTATTGGATTAAAATTGAAATAACTTATTCTGATAGGTTCATGTTGTTTTTATATATGCAAAATTTTAAGAAAAATATCATAATCTCTAGTATAAATGCCATTATTTGCGATAACTATAGAAGCAATGTGGATTTTGACCAATATTGCATCTGAAACACCCAAATTTGGCCTTCCCTTACATATTAGACTTTTGTAACGTTTTAATTGAATTGCAGATCTATTAATGGGAAGGCCATTGTTGCTTCTCAAGCTTTTGCTAGCTGCTTCTCTCAAAATTGATGGAAAACGGGTGAATATGAAGGAAAATTATACACAAGATAGATATAAATTTGTTTTAGCTTTCATGAGCAACCATGCATGCAAAGCAGAAGTAACATTAACCTGTTAAATATATGCCACAACTCTTTCCTTCATCTAATTATCCCAGATAGAGAGCTGTTATGTCAGGTTGATAAACTTTTTTTAACATTTCCAATTGAAATTTAATATGTAGACCTTATCTTTTACGAGATATTTGACTTTTCTTGAAGCTATAATTTTCATATGAACAACACTCTCCATTCAAGCTAGACTCTTGAGTTTTGCAGAGCCTAGTAAATAGTTTATTATTTTTTTTGTTAATATAATATTAAGTAAAATACTTCAGACGTCAAAAAAGATGAATATATATTGCATATTGATTGAAATATTCATATTTATATATAGTGGTAATTTATATTAACCAATCCCCTGTAATGGGTTTAATATACTTAACGATGATTTGTACTGTAATACCATGTATATAAATTTCACATTCACGTTACTCTAATTTGAAAACATATAATATTAAATTATTTGTGCCGAATTGCAATTATTAAGTGTTCATTTATTGATAATTAATTTATATAATTGTGAAGACGCTTCAACAATTGTCTGTAATGCCTTTTAGAACAAATGTAACAAAAATCATGACAATCACCCAATAAAAAAATAAATTAGACAGAAAAAATGTAAAAGAAAAAGAAATTAATTATTACAATTTTTGGCAAATAATAAAAGATTTTATCAAGTAAAATTGAAGTAACATAAATGTAATAATAATTACATAGTTTTGCATAAAAACCATCATATAATATATTTATTTGGAAAAGTATAAAATTAAGGAACATTTGGCAAAATGGTAATTGGCAAAAAGGCTTTCACCCAAGTGTCCCAGCAACAATTATTTCCGTAAGTTTGTATTAAAAATTTATATTTTTATTCGTGTGCATAAGAAAAAAAAATGAAAACATCCAACAATATCAACGTATTTCTTAAGACTTTAGGATTCGAACATTTGAGTTGAGTTTTCTAATATATCATACATGTACACTTGGGATATCACTTTTTGTGAAAAGTAAAAAATTCGAATAAAGTTCGAATGCGTTTCTTTTATAAAAAAATATAGTATAAACAAAAGTTTGAAAAATTTCTATGAATATTTAGAGATAGCTCAACGGGCCTAAAGTTTTGAATTTTTCATATTTTTTGGAAAAAAAAAATGATCTTGTTTTAATATCCTCCATATTCTACACAATACAGCTTGTTGGTAGAAGTATTAAATTTAGTTGAGTTAAACGATGATCAAATATTTTAATAAAATGTTGCCTTTTTGCATATCTGTCTGTTCATCTGGGTATCACAGCCAATGAGCAGTTATTGATAGCTACAAAATTTGCAAATACGTTTTTTTACTTAGTTCAACAAAAAAAGTTCAAAATTGGATTACTTTAACCGAAATTACCTTCTTATGACCTTTGAGGAAAAACAATTATAGTTGAAACAGTTTAATAAATGATTAAGTGAAGAAAATTTAGTAGGAGCAAATTATATAAATAAATGACCACCAAGGGGATTTGTGGCCGACAATAATGACGGGGGTTAACATTAGAAATATATAATTTTCAAATTAATAAGTAATATTGCAATTGCTTGCTTCCTTCTTGGAAAGTTATTTGAATACAAACTCTTTCCATTTGCATGCATGCCCCATCATGGAATTAATTATTGGGACTGTTTTCCAAGATTTTTCTCCTGAAGTTCCATTATTCAAAAGATGAAAAAAAAAAATTGCAATCGATCAATAAATACGGAATTGCAGATAAAGAGGGGGCCGGCCCTGTTGAAGACTACGACAAGGCACCATTAACTTTGATAACGAACATCTTAGAATTAAATTTCTAAGGGACAATAAGTGGGAATTCTTAGAGCTAGTCATAATATTTATTGGTGCTGCTCCTAAGCGAGAGTTAAATTTAAGATACTTGATGCAATGTACAATACCGTTGGCTCTCAAAAGTCTTCAAAGAGTATTTAAATCTAGATGTTCATATCTGAATTTCAAAAATTAACTCCTAGAAAAGAACGAGGAATGAGAAATGTATGTGTTTTTATAGTAAGAATATACATAAAAGATAGATTAATGCATCTAAGGCCTCTGACTCTCCTTTCAAATACCTTTATTTTATGAAGTCATTAATAAAATACTGAACTATTAATGGTCAAATTTCCAAATCAACATCATGCAAACATTCCAGACATTTATTGTACTTGTCAGAGGAACTTGTAGGACTCGTATTTTTTTTGATTGTCGAGTAAGTTTGACATTCGAAAGGCGGATGCTGAGTTCTTTAAAAGTATAATAGAGAACAACAACAGTTTAAGAAACATTTGTACATAAAAGTTTAGAAGACTTTTGCACAGATAAGACAATAAATTTTATAAAAATATGGAGCTTTTTCATGTATTTTTAAGCTGATCCAGCATCATGGAATATTAGAATGAGTTCATACAGGTATTAAATAATTAGGCGTCTCAATATTATTAATGATCTTGCAAAATGAGCTCTAGTTATTCTATACTTATGCTTCGTTTTCAAAGAACAAGAATATATTGGCCATTTTATTATTTCTATAAAGAAAGTTTGGCCATCATACACAATTACTAATGTATAACTTCACTTTTAATAAAATATTACAATACAGTATCGAATAAAATACTCTGTGGACTTTAATAATGTATGATTCATTTTAGAAATGATGAAGAAATAATATGACAGTGATAGTCTGGGAGTATATAAGAGATAAATAGCAGTTGGTATGATTGACTTATTTAGCTAACTACCAGATGATTTCAGACCTTCTTTCTGTTTCTTTTTGCAGGATACAATAAAGGTAACGAGGTGCACTCTATGTATTTTATCTAAATTGACAAAATACCTCAAGTTTAAAGTAAAAAGTGTTTGGCCAAATTTATTTATTTATATATATATATATATGTCAATCCTAGCTATGAATAGCTAAAAATATTGTTAGGACTGAAGGACCGACGTTATCAATCATCAGGACGATTGAATAGTAAAAAGATCGGTTTGATAAAAAAGAAAGGGCAGGGTCGGATTAGAAAATCAGTCCTAGGACAGATACAACACTAATATTTCTTCATTAATAAATATAAAGTGGAGAACATACACACTTCTTGTCGGAACTTTTCATGATTCTGTGATGAAAAAACCTATTTTTTATAAAGAAAATTCTATTTTAAAATCACTCTCTGTGGAGCATGCAACTAACCTTAAAGTAGTATATTATAGAAATTATGAGCGAAAAACACAATGGCGTATTATAGTGTAATATTTTATCAACAAAAAAATTTTTTTAGCAGATAATCATCCGGAATTAAGTCAAAAGAAGAAAACTCAGGGTTGGTATATATTGTAGTAAATACATGTTTACGAAAAGGTTAGTTCTTCTTCTCCATTTACAGAAAGCAGTGATGAGGATTACGATTATTACAATCTTAATTTCATTCAAGAAAACAAGAATGAAGAAGTAGCGAGAAATATTTCTGATAGAGATGGATCAATTTGTGGCCTCCCCGTTGAAATTGGCAATTGTACTAAACGCAGCCCACGGTTTTTCTACAATATGCAATCTGGAAGTTGTCAATTCTTTATTTGGAAAGGATGTGTCAAGAATGAAAGCAACTTTATTTCTAATGAATGTTTGGAATAAGTGTCACGGAGTAGTTAAAAAAGAATCTCAATTAATCAAGAGAGATTGATCATTTAATGGACAATCCTTTGCCATTAGAACAAGTTTATAAATTTATTATTTATCAACTTTTTATTTTAATTTAATAATTTTTAGAGCATATATTAAGTTTATTTTGAAAATATGAATTGTAAAGTTTTATGTCTATGGGATGACGAGCAAATATTTTATTGGCATGATAATTTGTAAGAATTATTTGAAATTTTATTTATCATCTTATTTCGTTTAATTTCTCAAAATTTGGATATCAATTTGTTGCAAGAAAATTACATTTTCTAATTATATACAAATGTTATGATTTAAGACCAATTTTGTTGATTTTATTGGTTATCTTGTCTTTTGAATAACATTCAAAACAGCAACAAAAATGAGCTAAAAACTTGTTAAATTATTAGATTGTATAGAGTGCAACAATATAACTTTTTTTTTTCAACAAATACAACAAGTTTATAAATTAACAAAATAAAAATTATAAATCCGCAGCAATGATATTTCAGGGGGAGAGGATTTAGGTTTTTGGAATTTTTTTAAATTTGAAAAATTTAATTTTTTAAAAAAAAAGCTCTCAAAATATCATTAAATTTTTCGCAGAAAAATTTCTAAAATCATAACTATTCATACCAAATTCAAAAATATAGTTATTTGCAAACATCTTAACCTGTTTAGAAAAACAGAAATTTTTTTGTAAAAATTTCTAAAATTCCATTTCAAATATTAAATTGCTTAAAAAAATTTCAAAAATTAAACTTTTCAGAGAAAAACTTCTAAAATCTATGTATTCATAAAATTCAAAAATTTATAGGTACTCACAAAAATCTAAAACTGTTCAGAAAAAAAAAGAAATTTTTTCGTAAAAAAATTTTATATATCTCAATTTCAAATTTATTTTTCGAATATGAAATTTTCCTCCAAAAAATGTAATATATAAAATTTTATTTTTGAATTTTACTCCACAAAATTAAATTTTTTGTGAACAGCTGTGGACTTTTGAAACTTTTTCCGAAAATTATATATATATATATATGATCTGGCGGATTTTCCTGATAAATATAACATTAAAAATATAAAGATAGAGAGGTTTTGAGTCTAACATATTAAATTAACTGATATTTTGCTCCAAGTTCCTATTATAACCATGTTTTAACTAGACATGAATTGGCCATATAAAAAATATGTTAAGAAAATTTATATTTCAACTTAACTATTAAAATTATTTTTCCTTTTGTAGGTAACTTCTCAATGCACTTTACCCCAAAAATCCATCTTGTCATGAACCTAGAAGCAAAATTTTTTTATAATCCAAAGAAGAATAAGTGTGTAAAGCGATTGCATTGCAAAGACAATCCAAACGGCTATGATTCATTAAAGATATGCTTAAGGCAATGCAAGCCAAGTTTAAACATAAACGTAAGTCAATCAGAGTTCCAGAAAATCCCAAAAACTACAAAGACTCGTTTCCATCTAGCGTTACATCAAAAAAAAAACTTTTCCTAAAGAAATATATTTCCAAATATCAGTAAATTATTATGTTTTGAATTAACACAAAAAAAAATT
This sequence comes from Lepeophtheirus salmonis, assembly GCF_016086655.4. NCBI lineage: Eukaryota > Metazoa > Arthropoda > Copepoda > Siphonostomatoida > Caligidae > Lepeophtheirus > Lepeophtheirus salmonis. The sequence continues at coordinate 19,928 of NW_027291043.1, read as the reverse complement.
GAAGAAAAAATCAAGAAAAAGATCAGACCCTAATTTAGTTTTTACATAATAAATACTAGTGTTTTATTGGTTCTTATTTATTCGGTCCAGTCCAGTCTAAGGACTATTCCTATTGGTAAATATGTCGGTCTGTTCTTGGAGCCGGTCCTTAGCTGTCAATCCTTGTAACTTTTCCTAAGTCTGTCAATGGTTTATTAAGACAAATAAGATATATCTAAGAGAATTTAATATATCTTGTAAAAAAAATTCCTGTTTTCATTATAATGGAATATAAAACAATCATTTTATTTTTTTATTCAGTAGTATAATTTAGTTTATTACATAACAAAACAATTAATAAAAGGACAAGGAATCTCAATGACGAAAGGATGCATCGATTTTATCTGCTTTAACCCTAAAAAGGGGGACTGAACCGCTGTCCTTGCTCTTAAAAAAAGCATACAGCCCAATATTTTGTAGATTTATTGAGTCAATTCTTACGAATTTTAGCTATAGCTTAAAACTTTTTTTTTTTTTTGGATATAAAGACTTATATCGGCCCTGATATGACCTTCCAACCATGAAATCTATCAATGTCTCATTATTTTATTGTGACAATCATTTTAGTCTACTTTAAGTTCAATTTGCTACATATCTAAAGGATTAATCACAATAGCTTGTAGATATAAATTGATGATAATTGGTCGGTCAGGAATGTAAATGTATTCCAAACTCAATCTGTACTATTTTTTTTTTTTTTTTTTTTTCGTCCTAAATATTTCTTTAAAAAAGGTGAGGGTTTTCATAAAGCCATTCACCTTTTTAAGGAAATGATTTTATCGATAAAACTCCATATAAAGTCCTTAAAACTGTGTACCCAGCTCAGTGGTTACCAACATTTCTGGTGCCGTAGATCCGTAATTACATTTACCAAGTTCCATTGACCCTGAGTAAAAAAAATAGATAGTTGATCCTTCTTCATTTGCCTTTTTGATTTAACAAGTGACGATTTTATTAGACAAGGTTAGCATATTCAGTTTCAAGGTTAACTCGAACCAGTCTTTGGTTACTGGTAGTAGTAACTCTTTTGCCATGGTGAGAGGTCTCTTTGCTTTGGAAATTCTGAGAACAACCAAATATGAAGGTCTAATGGCTGCCATATTTTGCTATTGATATTTGCCACCAAAAACAAACCTGTTTTTTTTTTTTGTTTGTTTTTTTTTAACATCATCAGCTTTGTTCTTAAAATACTGGACATATCCCTGCTAACAAGGTTAGGATAATTAGCGTTGAAGTAGCGTTTAATTTTTTCGGCGTACACAATGACATTTACCTAGCTAATATTATTCCAAAAGTTAAGACACTACACTTCAAAAAGTGGAAACGAGTCTTATTAAAGTGATCATCATTGCCTTTTCTTTAACTCTAATTGAGACGTATGCATATCTCACACTTACTTTTTAGAGATGTTTCGAACCAAGGGATCCAGGAACATGTACAAAGAATTTTCGCTTAAAATTCTACTTTGATTCTAAGCAAAATAAATGCTTGAAATTTTATTACAGTGGATGTAATGGAAATGGAAATAGATTCGACAGTATCACGAACTGCGTTCTCAGCTGCAAACTGAAAGAACAGTTTTCCTTTCAAGGCGTTGGTAGAGCTGTTAAGTACCTTAATTACTTGCTGGATCCAAAACTCTAATTATTGTATTATAAATAGATACAATTTTAAAGTCATCTTTTGAGGTTTTTATGTTTTTTAAAGGCAACTCCGACGTATGATACTTGCTCATTGCAAAGTGAAACCGGGCCCTGTGAGGAAAGCGTAGTACAATATTTCCACAATGCCAAAACGGGTAAATGTGAAACTTTTGTCTATGGAGGCTGCTATGGAAATGGAAATAACTTTGATTCTATGAAGTCGTGTGAGGAACATTGTATACAGAACTCGTATAATGATGTATGAATTTATATCTTTAAGATATAAAAAAGATTAAAACTGATAAGTGTTGAATTGTAATATTAAACTTAGGCATGTCTTGTTGAAAAGCGACGAGGATACTGTCTTAAAAAAAGTTGCCTATCACTACGATAAGAACCAGCAGAAGTGTCTCTCCTTTATATATGGAGGCTGTGGAGGGAATGCAAACCGGTTCTCCACAATGGATCAATGTCAAAAAACGTGCACTCCAATCAAAGCGCTAAGTTCAGCTTCAATTTATACCTACCGTAATGGACTCACTAATCAATTCATGGAAAGAGGGAATAAGTATTTAAGAAACCCCCGTTTAGGACAACATTTACCTCGAAAGACATTTCCATCCTCTGATTCCAGGATAAAACAACTATTGGTAAGTTTTCATACTAAAACTGTATTGATAAAATTTTAATGGAACTTCCTGCTTCACAAGTTGTATCCTTTACCGAAAGGTAGGAGCAATGGACATCCCTTTCTATTAAGTCAATATATTAACCGGAAAACTTTCTCAAGTCCGGAACAAGAAGATAGCAGCAGTGGGTATCCCTTTCCACGAAGTCAATATAATGACCGGAAAACTTTCTCAAATATGGAACAAGAAGAAAACAGCAATATACATCCTTTTCCACCAAGTCAATATATTAATAGGAAAACTTTCTCAAGTCCAGGACAAGAAGATAGCACCAATGGACATCTATTTCCTCCAAGTCAATATATTAATCGAAAAACTTTTACAAGTACAGAGCGAGAAGATAGTAGCAATTTACATCCTTTTCCAATAGGTCAATATATTAACCGAAAACTTTCTCAAATCCGGAACAAGAAGATAGCAGCAATGAACACCCCTTTCCACCAAATCAATATATTAACAAGAAAACTTTCTCAAGTCCAGAACAAGAAGATAGCGGCAATGGACATCCCTTTCCACGAAGTCAATATAATAACCGGAAAACTTTTTCAAGTCTAGAACAAGAAGATAGCACTAATGGCAATCCCTTTCAACCAAGTAATTATATTGACCTGAAAGCTTTCTCAAGCCCAGAACAAGAAGAAGTATTAAATAACTTTTTGTTTACAGATATGTCTAAACTCTTGATTTTCTTTTGTAGATTTGCTTACGTCCAAAGTTCATAGGACCTTGTCGAAATTTTGTTAAACGGTTTTATTACAATGCTAATTCTACAAAATGCGAGTCTTTTTATTTTGGAGGATGCTTCGATAATGGAAATCACTTTAAGGAATTAGAGTCTTGTATTAATCATTGCGCAATTAATGAATATCCAAAGGTATTTCAAAATTTGATAATTAGCATGTTATGTTAATATAAATTGGATTATTACAGAGCTGTATAGAGCCTCAGGATGTTGGTGAATGCAAAGAAAAGATTAAAAAGTTTTATTATGAAAAGGATACTGGTGCATGCCATTCTTTCATATATAGTGGTTGTGGAGGTAATACAAATCGATATGACTCTCAAAGAGATTGTGAGAGAATATGTAGTCCTTACTTTGTGGAAAAGGAAGAGGAGAGGGTGGAATTTCATAATCAAAAAGAATCAAAAGATATTAATTTGAAGAAATGGAAAAATAATAATCTTCTTGAGGCACATTAAGATCCAATAATGCGTCTTACTTATTGCACTGTTGATCTTCAAATCTATGTCTAGATATAGATGTTGTATAATATTTTAACAATGTGTTTTATTGATTTTGATTTGATTAAATAAATCATGACAAGGAAAAAGTCTAATTCCAATCCTTTTAAATTATTTTATATATAGGACTATATCTTTGTCGATAAACCCAAATACATAGATATTCATATTTCGAGGATTCTCATTTACACACACTTATACAAAAATGTGAATGGGAAAGTAGATTACCCTTTTGATACTTTTCAAATATAATTGTCACGATATATACCGGTCTTGAAGATATGGTTAGCACCCTCATGAACGCAGAGGAGGTGAAGAGGAGAACATGTGGAGTGGGACTGAGGTCCAATTATATGTTAAGATTGTAAGAACTATATATAAATATGAGAGTGAACAAATTAATGGACCTAATGGTAGCAGGCAGTGAAGCTGGAACCTTAGGAACCCATATTATTGTAGGTGAAACCGAAGGATTATAAATTATTATTACTATTTTTGGTCAAGGGGCTTGATTTTTGCAAAAAAAATTCTAGAAATTGCAAAAGTCAACAATTTTCTTCTGTTGCATAATTTTTCAGTATGACCTTTATTCAGAAAATAAATTCGTAAAAAATAAAATTTTACCTCCTTTATTGTAAAATTTTTTCTTCTCGACGAAAAAAAGTCTGGTACAAAAAAAAATCATTGATTTGGGGGAGGGTACATCCTGTCCAGACCCCTTCCCGCTACGGACACCACACTGTATAGTAATCTGTCCTAGGACAGATTACAATCATGATTTCTATTAGGAAAATTAATCATTGTACAAGTAGAGATTACAATCCTATTCTCTCCTAGGTTAATTTATAATTTTACTCGTGCATTTCTTCTAGTAGTCCTTGACTAGTGCTGTGTCCTTTGCGATCAATTTGCTCTTTTGAACAACTTCCTTTATTGAATTTACTGAACCGACTCAGTTGTATGAATGATTCGTTCGTTTATACCGTCAGTTTCCCATACATAGAATATATCACTTAATCTCAATCAAATATTTCTATACAGTTTAACTTTTTATTAAGTTATGATCAATATATTCAAGTGAAGAAGCATATAGTTGCGTGTTGCACGGTAGTTCATTAGCATGCTACTTTGAATGCACTCTAATTTGTACACACGAACAATTGTAAAGTCGACAACCCACCCACCAACTGAACTGTTATAACAAAAGAACGAATTCACTAAAAGAACTGAATCGTCAAAAGAACTGAATCCTTTACAGATTATTCATATTTACTACATTCAGGTAGCAGTTCACTTAAGTCTACTATAACTATTGAATGAAAAGAATCTTCCCTGAGTATCATACCTCCCATAAAATATCCAAAAATACATCCCAAGCTACCGGTGGTGCAGGTTTTCTTAACTAAAGATCATTTATTAACTAAAATGAACGCTTATATTAATATTAGATTACCTAGAGGACAAGTTAAAAATGTTATATAATTATTTATATGATATGGAAGTTTTAACATATAAGGAATATTGAACTGAGCCTAACTAAAGTCAGCTTCTATAGCTTAATACCAATTTGGATTAAATGCAGTTTGAGAAAGGGTTTACTGCCAGCCTATCCATGTATATTGTACACCTACACATATACTTAACAGGGTTTATGATCGTTTATGTATCTGAAATAGTTCTTTGTGGAATAATTTGTTTTTCTCCAAAATGCAAATTAAGGATTATATTATTCGGTACAAAATGCGGAAGGTACTTTAATGAAACTTTTAAACTTCAGCATTATAACTTTAAAATTAAAACATCTCAATCCCTTAACTAATAGTAAATTAAATTAGACAAATTTTATTTCCAAATATCTAGATAGGTAACAGAAACGGTTTTTGAAGACTGAAACTTTTCAAACATCTTTTTTTCATCCATACTCAACAGATTATCCAAAATATGAGATACTCTAGTACACACGTTAAGATATTTATAGTTTATATAACATCTTGACTTTAAGTATATTTTTATCATTTATACTTACAAAAACAAGAATTAATATAATCTATTTCGATTCTCCCTTTCAGAAGGAAGTTCATATAGTAGCAAAAATGCAACAGATGAAATATCTTCTCTGCACCCATCATTCTGTAGTCGCAGTTATTATTATTGCCCTGTTGAGCTTATCCGTAAAGTTAATTACATTAACAGGGGTAAGAGCCTCTCCAGGAAGTGGAGGACACAACAAGTTTGTCGCTGGGCGTTGGGCTTTTTTTCTTTCCCTTCAACTTGTCGTCACTTCCAAGTTCCGATCGGGAACATTCCCATCTCAACTCCGCGAGCGTCATCATGACCATAATCTGTCCTATGACAGATTACGATCCTGATTTCTTCTAGGAGAATTAATAATTGTACTAGTAGAGATTACAATCCTATTAAATCCTAGGACAAATTACAATTTTACTGAGGGAGATAGTAGCATTGAATATTTGAAGAGGTTGCGTGTTTTCAAAAATATGAAGCGAAGTCTTACCCTCTATGGTACCGTGACCGGTAATTTCATTCCCACTTTGAATAGGGATATTTAGTAACATAATACGGTTAATGTTTCTACACTAGTCAGTAGTTTAGGTGTAGGGGTGTAGAGGGAGGCCTTGGCACTGGGTAGTCTGCACTGGAGATTAGTAATGAATGATGATAAGTGATAACTGGGAGATACGAATGATTTGTGGTGTTTATGGTTTAGAAATGACGTCGTGATGAATCTTTTATAGTGATAAGAAATAGAATCCCAGTCCGGTGATATTATTTATACCTTGGGAAATACAAGTAAATCCCGTCCTTCCTCTTCTTCATCGTCTATTACTACTCGCTCCTACTCCTCTTCATCCATCGACAATCATCAACTTCATCATCCTCCTTTCTCTTCCCGTCCTCTTTTCACAATTTAAATCTTCGTGAACAATAATTATAAGGAAATTGTTCAGGCCCCTAACTCCCTTCTCCAGGATCATTTACCCTCCTCTGCTTCAAGCTCAACTCTGGATTGAATCCTACAAGTTACGATAATTTGCATCATTCATAGGATCATGCTGGGTCTCGTAATAAATTTCTAAAATATATAATTCATCCCCTTCACATATAATCACAACTGTTCAAACTTCAATACTTAGGTTTCAAAGAATTTTGAAGGAGACCCTGAATACTATTACTATCTTAAGAAAAAAAAATTAAGATATGACACTTGATCGTGATCGGTGAAATTTTCTTTCACGCACTCCTTGACAATTTATTCCACCGGGGCATTTGTGGCGTCATTAATTGCTTTAAGTGAATAAAGGGTATTGCTATAATTGCATGATGTAGGATCTTTTTGGGATCGTCCGAGCGAAAGAGTCGTCCCTCAGAATTTTCCTCCAAAACATTATTCCACCTACTTTAAAACAAAAGGGGAACCCTTGTTTTATCTACGATTAGACTCCATGATCTAACTTTAGCATAGTTCTCGCTCTTACTTATGGTCAGAGTTTTGGCTAGTTCTTATGTATTATGTACAATAATCAAGTTATCATTATATAATATGTAGTATTGTTTTTAAAAAAACATATGTTCAATAGTGGTTTAAGCTTTTTATTTTTGTTATATAACAATGTTTGTCATTTTAAAATTGTTGAAATAAATTATTGTTGATTGAAGAAAAACAACTTTGGTATCCTTGGCCTGAATCATGCTGCAGCATTATTTTCAGGATCAGCCGGGATCATCCTGCAGTTCTTGTTAATGCAAGCTTTTAGGAAGCTCAACCGCTGTTGGAATGTTTGTTGAACTGTTCTACGAAGGATGCCCAACCGGCGATAGTATATCAAGTAGGGTTTTTTTTTTTTTTTTTTTTTTTTTTAAATGTATTAACAGTTGACTGAAAAGTCCCAGACTTAACAAAGAAAACACGTTTTTTTCGCTTAAAATCGAAACTTCCACACTTGTATTATATTGATTTTAGTTTTGTTTTTTTTACCTCATAGGGAAACCTTTGAGCGCAAAATGGGGGGAGGGTATAGGAGGTGCCCACAAAATATATTTATCTACGTTCATTTCTATTGTCAAGACGCAACTTTTGCTATCTCAATTTTTGTTTTTGGACATTTCCCTCTAATGTACAATATAGATAGGCTGGAATTACTGGAATTTGTCTCCTTATCCTGATATATGAGTTTTTAAGCCAAGGGCATTGTTCATTGAGCTATGTCACTTTAAGGCAGGTCCTTGTTTACGAGTTTTGGACCGATATGAACTGATCGAATAAATAAAATAACAATTATTGTACGAAGAGCGTCGTTTTAATACAACTTTATAATAGAAGTAATATAAATTATAGGCTAATTATTTTGCATTGGTATATCATTCTTTGTACAGGTGGTGAAGCATTACATTATTTTTCCTTCATTCTGCATCGTGCTCTGCATCAGACTCCTATAATCAATAATTAAAGATTAATCACTTAAATTATACTTTATATGTAGGTACATGTTATCCAAAAATATCGTTCTTCCCTGTATAACGTGCATTTGGTCTATTTTAACCTTTTCTATGGTAAAATGTTACATTTTCCTCAAGTTATGCAATTTTGAAAACTTTTGAGGCTGTGCACCACCTCATAACATTGTGTAATATGATTCAATTAGTATACTACTTCATTTTTTTTTATAACAAAAAGTGATATTTTTGTGCCAAAAACCCTACCCTCCCTCGCAGTATAAAAAAATACTTTAAGAACGAGTCATTGAATGCTATTTCCAAAAGGAAACAAAAAAAAACACCCACCTCGTCCTCTGACTCAACACCACCATCGACCTTAGAGGATGCCACTTCGTTTATTTCCTCAGTATTGCCTTTACGAGCTTCGTTTGTGTACTTTGGTGGTTGGGCACCAAACTTTTCTGCAGTATCAAGATTGTATTGGTTAGTTCCTGCGTCATATGTATTGATATTTTCTCCGATGTTCAAATCATTCTGTTGTGCATGATTGACTATGTTCTAGAAGTAGATAATAGGTATAATACATTATTTGTGATGGATACAAAGTATGAGAAAATCGTTTAGGTTAAATACTCAATTAAATTACCTATTAACAACTATTAATATACCGTCAAATGAAAATATAATACTAATTGTTCATGGATCAAATAAACTTATATGGAAGTGGGATATGCACGAGCCTGGAGCAATAATCTGGAATTTATATTAAGACAACACATTTGTTTAAAGATGAAGCTCTTTATTTTTAGAAACCGATATTATGATAGTTTTCGAAGGATAATGGTAATTGAGTATTTACTCTAGTCTTAAATCAATCAACATACGATGACGAAAGGGAACATCAACCTGGAATTCCCAGACTAGAAAAATATATTAATTACATTTAGTTTGTCTTAATTAAATATGTATGTTTTAAACAATCCACTATTAAGATATGCTTTAAACATGGAAATAAGGCCAGATTGTGCGTCCCTTTGAATGAATTTGCAATAAAAATTAGAAGAAGAAATAAACAAACCTGTACAGAAAGACGGTAGTTGTCATTATTAAACTTGAAAAATAGAATGGTTATGATTGATTTCATAAAAATGACGTTCAAGAACTTACTGAGTTGTCATAAAGCTTATTGGACTGAAAGGAAAATGAAATATTTTTTATATTATATAAAGATTTTTTTTTAAATGGACACATATATAAATAGAGGATTGTTTACAGTCTACACATACATAGTACACATGTTTCGTATGAAAAGGGGCCTCAGCTAAAAAGTATTAGTGTAGGGTGGTCTTGGCATAGTAAAGTTTGGGAACCCCTCGCTTAAGAAATATTATAGTTATCATATTATAGGGGCCCCGACAAGCTTAGTAGTGGACCTGAATCTATAATCTAGAACCAATACCGATAAGCAATATATTGTGGTCTCGGTTCGACTTTGTAGGTTCCGGTTCTAATAGTTCAAGAACCTGAACTGAAGAACCGCTTGACCGATAATTGGGAACAAACATGGGTATGAATATAAAAAAATTTGTAACTTACTAATTCAGCTTGTTTTTTCTGAAAGAGAAAATAATGTTTTAGATATAAAAACCTTATGAATCAGTAAAGGTTATTGTTATTCACTTACCCCATAAAGACCGCCGTAGAGACTTTTGGAGAGTTTCTAATTGTTTGAGAATAAAAAATTAGTTTTAAAATATTCAATGTATAGGCATTAGTCAATAGGAGGAGTTTGTAGGAGGGCTTGAGGCGAGGCTCTTCCTGATTCTCAAGATGTATTATATACATATATTATTAGGCGCGTGAATGTTAGCTAAATTGCAGTGACTGCTAGTAATAAAAATAAGTTTATGTTCATAAGAGCAAAATAGGAAGGGTTTTATTAATTCTTCCTCCCTATTTTGAAAAAATCTAACAGCCATCAAGGAGCACCATAGCTAATCGTGATCTCTGCCAGCAGATATGGTGTCTCAAAGTTTCCGTATATAACAGGATACCTGAAGTAGGAGGTGCATTAGAACTTATTATTATATATATTCTAGCAACTTTATTATTTTCTTTATTTTTATATTACTCAATTGTAGCTATTGGTGAAAAATAGATATAAAGATAACTAGAACTGAAAGATCGACGTATTAGTCCTTTGGACCTTTGAATGGTAGAAAAGATTGGACCGATACATAAAAAAGATGAAAGGTGCAAAAAGACTGATTAGGCAATCCGTCCTAGGACCGATCAAAGACTACTTAGTCATGATTTTTACGATCATCTTAATTTAGAAAATAATCACATCCTTATAACAAATATTCATAGAGATAGGAAAATGTCCTTTAGTTGTAGGTCCAAGCTCGCAAGTTCAAGTCCTTGAATATTTTCATCAATCCTATTCAAATTCAGTACAAAAAATGAGATGGCTTTCGAAACACAAGCCACGTTGGGAGTTTTAGCTTTCAAATCCGATTTATATCAAATCGAGTCACAAGTATCGAGTCCAATTTCCCATCTTTGTACTAAGTATGTCAATAAATGTAGTTTATCCCCCCTCACTAGTATAAATATCAAACTCCACCTATATTTAGCATGGATGGGATTTTTGAAGAGAAAAAACATAGTTTGTCTTTCCAAAAGGAAAAACAGTTTTTGCAATTGTTATCTTTTTCTTAATTATCCATTATATAATAAATCGTCTTAGTATTATATCTCTCACTAAAATAAAAATTTCACCTATATTTGGTCTGAACTGTTTTAAAAATGAATAAATAACCAAATAGTCCCTGTACTAATCCTAATTTAAATGTATAAAGCTGATGTTAAACAGGGACATGTCATGCAATAAGTCTCACTCCCACATTCTTCTCACACTCTACAAAAATACCATCCTTATGAATTAAATTTATATTTTCTTACTCCGTAGGCACTATTTTTGCCATAGCTCTAAAAAGATAATAATTTATGTTTAGTTCTTTCGTATGTATTAGTTCATACAGATTTTCAACTTACTCCAAGAGGGGAAGCGTAGCCATATCCATATTGACTCTATTACAAATTTGATTAAAGATAATATTACCGCTCATGAATATATGTTATGGGGTTCTTACCTCATAGGGATATCCATAACTGTATCCTGCTTGTAGCTAAAATGTACAAAAAATTAATGTGCATAATGATTGATTCATAAAATAAACCCAACGTACTCCATAGGGTATCCGTAATGGTTTCCGCCATATGCCTACACAGTGTTAAATGAATTTGCGTGAAAAATGATACTTCATTGAAAACTTATAGAATAGAGTATTAAATGATAAAAATGAATTTGCAAAAAATATATATATTTTCTTTCGCTTATGACGAAGAGAGTTGCAAAATTTTTTGTCTGACATTTCTAATCCGAAATATATGGAGAATTTAGTTCATATACCAAAGATTATCTATTGATCTCCTTATTGAACAGTTTTGAGTTTAGAAATTGGATTTTTTAAACTACAGCTATAGTCTATTAAAAAGTCATGTCCAAAGAAAAAGAAATACTACATAGAAGCAATGATTAAGCGTGGAATCAGTGGACGTAAAAATAGCATATTTGATTGTTTTTCTTGCAAAAAAAAATTTAAAATCAAAGCATACGACTTTATTCGTTCATGTATCACCGAGCTCGTAGGTGAAGGAAAAAAATTCTGCTATAGCCAAACAAATATTTAAAATCAAAGTGGCTCGAATTTCGTAGCCAACTTCTTATATTTTAAGCACTCGTATCTCAATGTATTACAGCCTTAATATATTGAACTGCACAATCGAAATCCCTTTGTCTTCTATATGTATTTCTTTTCCCATGTTTGTCATTATTAAAAGCGCAAATACTTTTTAGAAAAAAAATATCATTGTTTCTACACAATAGGACATACTCCATAGGGATGATGACTGTATGGATATCCGCCATAGTACTGAAATCAGCAATCATTGTTCATCATATATGACGGTTCATTTAAGTATAGAAATTAAGACTTACTGCAAGGGATGTGCATATTGATAGCCATAGTTTACCTAAACACAGCAACATTTAATATGGTAAATAAGCCACTTAAAAGTAAATTTGCATATCTAACACCGTGACAACATCTACTTTGGAACATATTATTGGACAGCTTATTTACCAGAACTCTGCAATTTATGATCTCCAAACTTGAGCAATTATTTTTGTCAAAAGAATTGGTTTTGTGACACCAAATACTTCTTGTTTAAAAGATAAGAAATGCCACATAAAACATAATTTTTCATAACTACATTCTAGGAGCATGTCAATTATTTTTTCATGGTATTACTCTTTATAAAAACAGAAATCATTTGTGGTCTACACAACTTCTTCGTATTGAAAAGGATGATTGTTGCGATTTGAAGATAATAATGGCAGAGTTCTAAAATATAAATAATTAATCAACTGGTCCCTTCCAAAGTTCATGTATGAACGTCCTGCTAGATTAACTTACTCCATAGGGGTGGCCATAGTAATTCTACAAGTAAAATAAGAAATGTGTTAAAAATTTGCGTTCAGTACATACATATTATGAATTGAAAAATCTTACTCCATAAGGATATCCTCCGTATTGAAGACCGCCATGATGCTAAAATGATAAGTAAAGTAAGAAAGGCATTTTATAATGGAGTGATTAACATACACCAAACTGATGACCATATTGATAGCCCCCATAATGCTGTGAAAAGATGGATTTTTATAAATATATGTAGATGTAGACAATTAATATGAATGCTTACAGAGTAGGGATGGTCGAATTGATAGTCGTAGTAAGGCTGAAATTGGATTGATAAATAATTATTTTTGGGTTGTTGCAAATAAAATACTTACAAGGATGGGCTGGCTATAGTAGGCCTAAAAAAAGTAAAGGTAAATAATTATCAGACAAATAAGGGGGGAAAAGAGTTCACAAGCGTTGAAGCACTGATTTATTCTTTCAATACAACTATTTACTCACATCATAGGGATAATCATACTGATAGCCACCATAGTACTGAAAGAGGATATTTTTAAAGGTTCAAATCTCATATCAAAACTCCTTTCCAGCTCTATCGTATTTTGTTGATACTAAGTGTTGTGTCAGTTCTTATTACGGACTGAAAATTGGAGTCTCGTCCAGTTCAGTTCTAAAAACTGATAAAGCTCGGTCATTCATGACGTCACTCATCGTTATTTCTTTATTTTTAAATCAATTCCACTACAGTCTGGAAAAGAGGTCCAAAGAATCAATTTGGACTGGTCATGGGACTGAACTGGACCAAATATAAGGACCGACACAACTAAAGGTGGAACTATCATTCGGACATAACTTATCTCTATCTTTGCTTATGAAAATCTTTTAAAATATTGCCTTGTGGATCACTGGCGAGTGTTTTTTTTTTACAAAAACTAAAACGCGTTTTATCACAAAATCTCTAATTTTGAAGAAAAAACGGGACCCTGATTGTTTAAAAGCAAAACCTGGAAAGTCCAAAAAATCAAAAGCCTAAAAATAAGTTTTCATGTATCCAGAGCCAGTGGATTTTTGACGCCCTACCCCCACTAACAATAAAAAGCTGCGTAAATATGGTGTCAACAACACAGTTTCCGAAGCTCTTGCATACGAATAAGTACTTATATTTTGAACACTTACGTCATATGGATGATATCCGGCGAATTGCTAAAATGTAATTTATAAAAAAATAGTTGTTAGTTTGGCGTGTCATTCAAAAGATTTTTCGACAAACTTACTCCATTTGCAAATCCACCATAATACTGTTCATATAAGCAGAAATAATTTAGAAATGTCTTAATCAATGTGTGGTACTTGATGACTTACAGAATGAGGATAGGCTCCTTGATATCCACAAAACTCTATAAAGAAACAAATATAAATATATGAACAATTAGGAAATAAATATGGAGCGAATTACCACATAAGGATAACCACCATATCCATAAACCTCCTATGATGAATCAATAATATACTCAAAAACATCAGTTCATAAAATGTATTCCTCAAAACTTACTCCATAGGGATGTCCGTAATAGCCATAGTTCTATTTAAAAAAAAAAGAAATAAAACCCTTTGTATACAGCAAACATACAAATACATACATGAGAGGGTAAACTGATTGATAACCACCATAATACTGAAAGGTTTAAGTATAATTAGTTTGCATTTAGTTGAAGTAATATTTTTGGTTCTTACTCCGTAGGGATAGTAATCGCCATAGCTCTATTGAATGGTAAAGAATGGTTAGATACGTAAATTGAATTGATATTTAATTGTGATCTTACTCCATGAGAATATTGGTGTCCATATCCCAAGGCAGCCTAAATTGAAAGGAAGGATTACAAACACCATTTTTTTGAAGGGCTTAAAATTTTACAATTTAACAATTTATAAATAAAGTTATTTTTTTACTAAAGATATTTTGGATTTTCTGTTATATAAATTAATTATTTTGAATTTCTTTTATTTCAATAAAATTAATTTTTCTAATTAGATTTTTTTTTTTTTTTTTTTTTTGAATGCACCATTTCTCCTTTAGAAAATCGAAAAATCAACAAATTTATCGAAAAAAGATTCCGTGCATGATATAAAAAAAGAGACATATCCGGGAAAAGAGACAAGTTGGACACTCTATATATGTAGATAGTTAATTATAAACTTACTCCATTAGAATATTGGTGTCCATATCCTAACGCCCCCTATAAGGAAGGCAAAGATTCCAATTACCAATTACATTATTGAAAAGATTGTAAATTATTTTCTTACTCCATGAGAATATTGATGCCCATATCCTGACGCACCCTTTAAGGAAAGCAAATATCACGATTACCAATTACTTATTTATTGGGATTGTTTATTATAAGCTTACTCCATGAGAATATTGATGTCCATACCCTAACGCACCCTACAAGAAAAGTGCATATCCCAAATTGATATTCCGTATGTAAAGAGATTGTTACTGATAAACTTACGCCATGAGAATATTGTTGCCCATATCCTGCCACACCCTATAGGACAAGCAAAGATTTCAAATTACATATATAAATACATCAAGAGATTGTTAGTAATAAACTTACTCCATGCGAATATTGGTGTCCATATCCTGAAGCACCCTACAAAGAAAGTAAATATTCCAATGAATAATTATTCCTTAATCGGGATTCTTAATTATAAGCTTACTCCAGTAGAATATTGGTGTCCGTGTCCTGCTGCACTCTATAAGTAAAGCAAAAGATCCCAATTAACTAATTAAAAAAGCTCGTTAATTATAAATTACTCCATGAGAATATTGGTGTCCATATCCTGACGCACCCTATAAGGAAAGCAAAAGATTCCGATTACCAATTATATAACAAAAATGACAAACGCACCCTTTAAAGAAAGCAAAGATTCCAATTACTAATTATATCATTAAAATGATTATTATAAATTATCTTACACCATGAGAATATTGTTTTCCATATCCCAATGAACCCTTTAAGAAAAGAAAATATATGAATTACCAATTATTTGTAGGGATTGCAAATTATAGGCTTACTCCATGAGAAAATTGCTGTCCATATCCTAACGCACCCTTTAAAGAAAGCAAAGATTCCAATTACTAATTATATCATTAAAAGATTATTATAAATTATCTTACACCATGAGAATATTGTTTTCCATATCCCGATGAACCCTTTAAGAAAAGAAAATATATAAATTACCAATTCTTTATTTGTAGGGATTGCAAATTATAGGCTTACTCCATGAGAAAGTTGCTGTCCATATCCTGATGCACCCTATAATGAAAGTAAATCTTCCAATTAATAATGATTCCTTTATTGGGATTCTTAATCATAAGCTTACTCCATGAGAATATTGGTGTCCATATCCCGACGCACCCTATAAGCAAGTCAAAGATCCCAGTTAACCGATTCCTTAGGAAGAGGAATTGTTAGTTATAAACTTACTCCATGTGAATATTGTTTTCCATATCCTGCTGCACCCTATAAGACAAGCAAAGATTACAAATAGCATTTATATACTGTAAGAGATGTTTAGTAATAAACTTACTCCATGCGAATATTGGTGTCCAAATCCTGAAGCTCCCTATAATAAATGCAAATATCACAATTACCATTTTTATATTTATAGGGATTGTTAATTATAAGCTTACCCCATGTGAATATTGTTTTCCATATCCCGACGCAGCCTATAAGAAAAGTAAATATTATAAATAACTAATCTTAACTTACAGATATTGTTAATTATTAGCTTACTCCATGAGAATATTGGTGTCCATACCCTGATGAACCCTATAAGGTAATCAAAACCTTATAGCTATTTTAATTTCGTTAATTATAAACATGCAAGTTTTTAGACTCAATCAAGGGTGATCTGCTTGTTTATTATTAAATACTGACTCCATGTAATCGTTACATGTCAGAATGGGGTAATTTTGAAACAGGTTTTGATTAGAGCTTTATATTATTATATTCAAGCCTTAACCATTCTCCTTCTCAAAATGAAGAAGTTTTGTGACTTGAAATGTTTTTAGTTTATAGGAGTGAAATGCCATAATACATTTATAACTCCCGGGATATAATTTTTAAAATATATCTTTTTTGGAGCACGTCATGGCATTTTTCCTTCTACAAACAAGAAACATTTGTGTTTAAATAACCTCTTCATATTTAAAAAAAAAAATTAATAATTGCCTTCTGAAATGATAATTTAGTTCAAAAAAAGAAGTTGATCATACTTGTTAGCTTTAATCTCATGAAAGTTACTAGCTGCCTTTATGTAATGTTTAATGGCTATATATCTGTTCACACTAAAATCTAAATATAAAAGTTAATTTAATGAAGGATCAGCCCATATTTCTTGATGTGTTAAATTATATTAGGTTTTTATAAAGGAGGTTTGTGTTTTTAAGTTACTTGGATTTAATTGACCTGTTCTTATAATATATGTACTACTCATTTAAATATCACTTACTCCATAGCTACCATAAACTTTTTTGCCGTAGCCCTAAATATATGGATAATTTGATGATATTTTCAATATCTTATGGTTAATATTTTTTATACTTACGCCAACGCTACCAAAGCTCTGTAAAGAAAGGAAAAATATATTTAAGTAAAAATAATGTATTTGCCTAATATCTAAATAGCGAGCAAATGTCTATGAACCGTATGCAATTGTTCATTTTTACTAATCTTGATACACGGCAAGTATTGCATGTATGGCATAGAGTGTGCATATTGCTCTAAATCCTGTTGTACAATTGGATCCCTAGTTCTCTTTACTATTCATTGAACTTATTCACATTACGAAGAGTTTAAGTAAAACTCTATGTCGAGGCTTTAGTTATACTTATAAAAATAGTGAAAAAAGTGGGTTGTCATATAGCTTTACATGGATATGAGGACAGTTTTACTGTTTATTAGATCTTTTGACTTGCACCCTCTTCAATTAGCATTTGATAATAAAATACTGTCAAAATTTAGAGTCCCTCCTCTTCCCTTTTTAGTTGCTCCACGCTCTTACAGTTTTAGAAGCCCTCTTTTAACCCATAAATATTATTCAAAATATATATTTGAACATATTACGAGGCGTTGTTGGGGTTAAATGTTGACTCACATGAGAATCATATTCTAAACAAGTTTTTTTTATATGGTATCGTTTGAAATTGAGCTCTGCACATGTTCTTGAGTCTACATTGTAAATATCTTCGTTGTCACTACAATGATTGACTTGCAACAGAAGATAAATCATGTACGTTTAGTGGGGGGGAAAGTTACTGATCTTATCTTTCAATTTACAGTGTTTTATTTATTTCTTTTTTTTAAATGACTCAAGTTCTGACTTGGACACGTGTTTAAGTCCAGTTTTGTGTCATTTCTTTTTATGAGCTCAGGCTTGATTGGAAAAATAAAGTCACAGACTTGACTCAGATTCAGGAACATATGAGAGAGTTGTACTTATTGGACTGAACTTTTTTCTAGTTCGATTACGTCTGGTTTCATGATAGATCCGAACTCATAAAAAGTTCCTTTAAGATCCTTCATGAGTGAACAGTGAGATACTTTTTAGTAATGGTGTCTTATAATTTCAAAAAAAGTATTTCTTTTAGAGGGGGTTTAGAGTACTTATGTATGCACATAGCTAGTATTCTTCATTAAACAATTAAAATTGACAGATTTGGGCCCTGTCTTTGAGTTTAAGGAATATTTTACAAACATATTCAAATCTTTAATTGTTTGTTAGTAATGTAGAGCCATATGAACGGAGGCTTCTTTTAAATAAATAAATATAAATTTGTTAATTACCGAATGAGCATTATTTCCAAAGGAAGAATGTCCACCACCGAATGAAGGCAAGCCCTGAAAAATAAATTGAATTGAATACAATATATTAAATATCCAGATCTAGTTACAAATTTTTTGGATGGACTCTCCTCCCCAAGACAGGCTTTGCTACATTCTTCTAAACTATCAAACTTATTATCATTCCCTTGACAACCTCCATATGTGAACTGTTCACAGGTTCCAACGTCCTTATTAAAAAAGTACTTTGTTAAGTTCTCCCCACATGAACCTTCATCTTTTGATAGCTGACATATCGATGAGGACGCTGAGATGCAAAGTTAAATCATTTGTCTAAATACTTGATATATTGATAGGGAAGTAAAAAAATACCTTGTCCAATGTCAACAAGAAGGAATCCAATGATGCAAGCCAATGCTTGATGTGTGAACCTGTGAATATGTGGCATGATGATCTTTCTTTATTTTTTGGTCAAAACTATATAGGGGATATTTCAATATTTGCTTTAAATGAGAGTTTCTTTATATAGAAGTATCTATGACCAGATCAGATTTGATACTTGCCAATCTTTAGATTTTTCAGATGACTTTAAACCTTTTTTAACTCATAATTCAAAAGTTAATTAACGTTTAATAGTTATAACTATCTCATTATTTTTATAAATTAGTTGTAAGTTCCTTTTTCTTATTCTTTAATTATAGCATCGTAAATTTTCTGTTACATAGGAAACAAAAAGAAGGACATAAATTTATAATAATTCAAGATGCGTCTTATGATATTTTTTATTATTTCGGAGAATTTCTTATAATATTCTTTGGTTTAACATTTTTTTTTTTTTTTCAAATTAGTCTATTTTAGTCAGTTATTAACAATAAAGGTAAATTATTACACAAAAAAATCAAATAAATAACGTAACAGGTTATGTTGAGTTGATAAAGTTCCGTTATATTATCATTAAACTATGAACATCTATTTGTTCTAATATTTTTCAAATGTAAAATTAGTTAATTCTCAAAAGAAACTTACATTACGTTCCCTTCATTTCAAAGAGATAGATTTTTTGACATAATAAATGTAGGAGAATTAGAACACGACGATCGTAGGATTCCTTTCTTCGACAATTCGTTGATTTCATCAAGTTTAAAATTGAAATTCTCACCATCTAAGTTGCGTGGTTTTGCAAGGAGGACCTTTCGTCTCAATAAGGGGTTTAGCTCTGTGAGCTGAATAAGTTTCAATGAAACTTTTCTTATCACAGACATCATTATATTTTCGTTTTGATTTCTTGAGTCTTCAATAGTTCTGTAATGAAGCATGGTTCATCTCGGAATAACTTTTTATTGAAAATTTCTATTCTAAATCTGAAATTATATACAAAATTTGCACCCAAAATTGGACGACCCCTTTGTACCAAAAATCGGGATCCACAGCCTTTAAATTCTTTAATGCGTCCACCTTTACTTCTGG